>NW_028270232.1:30000-185000 GCF_037043375.1 Chiloscyllium plagiosum | reverse complement strand
CACACACACACACTCACTGAGACACACACACTCACTGAGACACACACACTCACTGAGACACACACACACACACTGAGACACACACACACACACTCACTGAGACACACACACACTCACTGAGACACACACACACTCTCACTGAGACACACACACACTCTCTCTCACTGAGACACACACACGCACACTCTCACTGAGACACACACACACACTCTCACTGAGACACACACACACTCTCTCTCACTGAGACACACACACGCTCTCTCTCACTGAGACACACACACGCACACTCTCACTGAGACACACACACACACTCTCACTGAGACACACACACACACTCTCACTGAGACACACACACACACTCTCACTGAGACACACACACACTCACTGAGACACACACAAACACACTCTCACTAAGACACACACACACACTCTCACTGAGACACACACACATTCTCTCACTGAGACACACACACTCTCTCACTGAGACACACACACACACACTCTCTCACTGAGACACACACACACACTCTCACTGAGAAACACACACACACTCTCACTGAGACACACACAAACACACTCTCACTAAGACACACACACACACTCTCTCACTGAGACACACACACACTCTCACTGTGACACACACACAATCTCTCTCACTGAGACACAAACACACACTCACTGAGACACACTCACACACTCTCACTGAGACACACACACACACACTCTCTCTCACTGAGACACACACACACTCTCTCTCACTGAGACACACACAAACACACTCTCACTGAGACACACACACACACTCTCACTGAGACACACACACACACACTCTCTCTCACTGAGACACACACACACACTCTCTCACTGAGACACACACACACACTCTCTCTCACTGAGAAACACACTCTCACTGAGACACACACACACTCTCACTGAGACACACACACACACTCTCTCTCACTGAGACACACACACACTCTCACTGTGACACACACAATCTCACTGTGACACACACACACTCTCTCACTGTGACACACATACACACACTCTCACTGAGACACACACACACTCTCTCTCACTGAGACACACACACACACTCTCTCACTGAGACACACACAGACACTCACTGAGACACCCACACACTCTCACTGAGACACCCACACACTCTCACTGAGACACACACACACATTCTCACTGTGACACACACACACACACTCTCACTGAGACACACACACACTCTCTCTCACTGAGACACACACACACACTCTCTCACTGAGACACACACACACACTCTCTCACTGAGACACACACAGACACTCACTGAGACACCCACACACTCTCACTGAGACACCCACACACTCTCACTGAGACACACACACACATTCTCACTGTGACACACACACACACACTCTCACTGAGACACACACACACACTCTCTCACTGAGACACACACACACACACTCTCTCACTGAGACACACACACACACACTCTCACTGAGACACACACACACACTCTCACTGAGACACACACACACACTCTCACTGAGACACACACACTCTCTCTCTCTCACTGTGACACACACACACACACACTCTCACAGTGACACACACACACACAGTGACACACACACTCTCACTGAGACACACACACACACTCTCTCTCACTGAGACACACACACACACTCACTCTCACTGAGACACACACACACACTCTCACTGAGTCACACACACTCTCTCTCTCTCACTGTGACACACACACACACACTCTCAGTGACACACACACACTCTCACAGTGACACACACACACACACACACAGTGACACACACACACTCTCACTGAGACACACACACACACTCTCTCTCACTGAGACACACACACACACTCACTCTCTAACTGAGACACACACACACACACACACTCACTGTGACACACACACACACTCTCAATGAGACACACACACACACACTCTCTCTCACTGAGACACACACACACACACTCTCTCTCACTGAGACACACACACACTCTCTCTCACTGAGACACACACACACTCTCTCTCACTGAGACACACACACACACTCTCACTGAGACACACACACACACACTCTCTCTCACTGAGACACACACACACACTCTCTCACTGAGACACACACACACACTCTCTCTCACTGAGAAACACACTCTCACTGAGACACACACACACTCTCACTGAGACACACACACACACTCTCTCTCACTGAGACACACACACACTCTCACTGTGACACACACAATCTCACTGTGACACACACAATCTCACTGTGACACACACACACTCTCTCACTGTGACACACACACACACACACTCTCACTGAGACACACACACACTCTCTCTCACTGAGACACACACACACACTCTCTCACTGAGACACACACAGACACTCACTGAGACACCCACACACACACACTCTCACTGAGACACCCACACACTCTCACTGAGACACACACACACATTCTCACTGTGACACACACACACACACTCTCACTGAGACACACACACACACTCTCTCACTGAGACACACACACACACACTCTCTCACTGAGACACACACACACACACTCTCACTGAGACACACACACACTCTCACTGAGACACACACACACACTCTCACTGAGACACACACACTCTCTCTCTCTCACTGTGACACACACACACACACACTCTCACAGTGACACACACACACACAGTGACACACACACTCTCACTGAGACACACACACACACTCTCTCTCACTGAGACACACACACACACTCACTCTCTAACTGAGACACACACACACACTCTCACTGAGTCACACACACTCTCTCTCTCTCACTGTGACACACACACACACACACTCTCACTGAGTCACACACACTCTCACAGTGACACACACACACACACACACAGTGACACACACACACTCTCACTGAGACACACACACACACTCTCTCTCACTGAGACACACACACACACTCACTCTCTAACTGAGACACACACACACACACTCACTGTGACACACACACACACTCTCAATGAGACACACACACACACACTCTCACTGAGACACACACACCTTCTCACTATGACACACACTCTCTCACTGAGACACACACACACACACTCTCTCTCACTGAGACACACAAACACACTCTCACTGAGACACACACACATTCTCTCACTGAGACACACACACACTCTCAATGAGACACACACACACACTCTCTCACTGAGACACACACACACTCTCTCACTGAGACACACACACACTCTCTCACTGAGACACACACACACACTCTCACTGAGACACACACACACACTCTCACTGAGACACACACACACACTCACTGAGACACACACACACACTCACTGAGACACACACAAACACACTCTCACTAAGACACACACACGCACTCTCTCACTGAGACACACACACACACACTCTCACTGAGACACACACACACACTCACTGAGACACACACACACACACACTCTCACTGAGACACACACACACACACTCACTGAGACACACACACTCTCTCTCTCACTGTGACACACACACACACTCTCACTGAGACACACACACACTCACTGAGACACACACACACTCTCACTGAGACACACACACACACACTCACTGAGACACACACACTCACTGAGACACACACACTGAGACACACACACACACACTCACTGAGACACACACACACTCACTGAGACACACACACACTCTCACTGAGACACACACACACTCTCTCTCACTGAGACACACACACGCACTCTCTCACTGAGACACACACACACACTCTCACTGAGACACACACACACACTCTCACTGAGACACACACACACTCACTGAGACACACACAAACACACTCTCACTAAGACACACACACACACTCTCACTGAGACACACACACATTCTCTCACTGAGACACACACACTCTCTCACTGAGACACACACACACACACTCTCTCACTGAGACACACACACACACTCTCACTGAGACACACACACACACTCTCACTGAGACACACACAAACACACTCTCACTAAGACACACACACACTCTCTCACTGAGACACACACACTCTCTCACTGAGACACACACACACTCTCACTGTGACACACACACAATCTCTCTCACTGAGACACAAACACACACTCACTGAGACACACTCACACACTCTCACTGAGACACACACACACACACTCTCTCTCACTGAGACACACACACACACTCTCTCTCTCACTGAGACACACACACACTCTCTCTCACTGAGACACACACAAACACACTCTCACTGAGACACACACACACACTCTCACTGAGACACACACACACACACTCTCTCTCACTGAGACACACACACACACTCTCTCACTGAGACACACACACACACTCTCTCTCACTGAGAAACACACTCTCACTGAGACACACACACACTCTCACTGAGACACACACACACTCTCACTGAGACACACACACACACTCTCTCTCACTGAGACACACACACACTCTCACTGTGACACACACAATCTCACTGTGACACACACACACTCTCTCACTGTGACACACACACACACACTCTCACTGAGACACACACACACTCTCTCTCACTGAGACACACACACTCTCTCACTGAGACACACACAGACACTCACTGAGACACCCACACACTCTCACTGAGACACCCACACACTCTCACTGAGACACACACACACATTCTCACTGTGACACACACACACACACTCTCACTGAGACACACACACACACTCTCTCACTGAGACACACACACACACACTCTCTCACTGAGACACACACACACACACTCTCACTGAGACACACACACACACTCTCACTGAGACACACACACACTCTCACTGAGACACACACACTCTCTCTCTCTCACTGTGACACACACACACACACACTCTCACAGTGACACACACACACACAGTGACACACACACTCTCACTGAGACACACACACACACTCACTCTCTAACTGAGACACACACACACACTCTCACTGTGACACACACACACTCTCTCAATGAGACACACACACACTCTCTCTCACTGAGACACAAACACACACACTCTCACTGAGACACACACACACACACTCTCACTGAGACACACACACACTCTCACTGTGACACACACACACACTCTCAATGAGACACACACACACTCTCTCTCACTGAGACACAAACACACACACTCTCACTGAGACACACACACACACACTCTCACTGAGACACACACACACACACTCTCTCTCACTGAGACACACACACACACTCTCACTGAGACACACACACACACTCTCACTGAGACACACACACTCTCTCTCTCTCACTGTGACACACACACACACACACTCTCACAGTGACACACACACACACAGTGACACACACACTCTCACTGAGACACACACACACACTCACTCTCTAACTGAGACACACACACACACTCTCACTGTGACACACACACACTCTCTCAATGAGACACACACACACTCTCTCTCACTGAGACACAAACACACACACTCTCACTGAGACACACACACACACACTCTCACTGAGACACACACACACTCTCACTGTGACACACACACACACTCTCAATGAGACACACACACACTCTCTCTCACTGAGACACAAACACACACACTCTCACTGAGACACACACACACACACTCTCACTGAGACACACACACACTCTCACTGAGACACACACACCTTCTCACTATGACACACACACACACACACTCTCTCACTGAGACACACACACACACACTCTCACTGAGACACACACACACACACACACTCTCACTGAGACACACACACACACACACTCTCACTGCGACACACACACACACACTCTCACTGAGACACACACACACACTCTCACTGAGTCACACACACTCTCTCTCTCTCACAGTGACACACACACACACACACAGTGACACACACACACTCTCACTGAGACACACACACACACTCTCTCTCACTGAGACACACACACACACACTCTCTAACTGAGACACACACACACACTCTCACTGAGTCACACACACTCTCTCTCTCACTGTGACACACACACACACACACTCTCAGTGACACACACACACTCTCACAGTGACACACACACACACACACACAGTGACACACACACACTCTCACTGAGACACACACACACACTCTCTCTCACTGAGACACACACACACACTCACTCTCTAACTGAGACACACACACACACACACTCACTGTGACACACACACACACTCTCAATGAGACACACACACACACACACTCTCTCAGAGACACAAACACACACACTCTCACTGAGACACACACACACTCTCACTGAGACACACACACACACACTCTCACTGAGACACACACACCTACTCACTATGACACACACTCTCTCACTGAGACACACAGACACACTCTCTCACTGAGACACACAAACACACTCTCACTGAGACACACACACACTCTCTCTCACTGAGACACACACACACACTCTCACTGAGACACACACACACACACTCTCACTGAGACACACACACACACTCTCACTGAGACACACACACACACTCACTGAGACACACACAAACACACTCTCACTAAGACACACACACGCACTCTCTCACTGAGACACACACACACACTCTCACTGAGACACACACACACACTCACTGAGACACACACACACACACTCTCACTGAGACACACACACACACACTCACTGAGACACACACACTCTCTCTCTCACTGTGACACACACACACACTCTCACTGAGACACACACACACACTCTCACTGAGACACACACACACACACTCACTGAGACACACACACTCACTGAGACACACACACACACACTGAGACACACACACACACACTCACTGAGACACACACACACTCACTGAGACACACACACCTTCTCACTATGACACACACACACACACACTCTCTCACTGAGACACACACACACACTCTCACTGAGACACACACACACACTCTCACTGAGACACACACACACACACACACTCTCACTGAGACACACACACACACACACTCTCACTGCGACACACACACACACACTCTCACTGAGACACACACACACACTCTCACTGAGTCACACACACTCTCTCTCTCTCACTGTGACACACACACACACACTCTCAGTGACACACACACACTCTCACAGTGACACACACACACACACACACAGTGACACACACACACTCTCACTGAGACACACACACACACTCTCTCTCACTGAGACACACACACACACTCTCTCTCACTGAGACACACACACACACTCACTGAGACACCCACACACTCTCACTGTGATACACACATTCTCACTGTGACCCACACACACTCTCTCACTGTGACACACACACACACACTCTCACTGAGACACACACACACTCTCTCTCACTGAGACACACACACACACTCACTGAGACACCCACACACTCTCACTGAGACACACACACACACACACTCTCACTGAGACACACACACACACACTCTCACTGAGACACACACACCTTCTCACTGAGACACACACACCTTCTCACTGAGACACACACAAACACTCTCTCTCACTGAGACACACACACACTCTCTCACTGAGACACACACACACACTCTCTCTCACTGAGACACACACACACTCTCTCACTGAGACACACACACACACTCTCTCACTGAGACACACACACACACAGTGAGAGAGAGTGTGTGTGTGTGTGTCTCAGTGAGAGAGGGTGAGACACACACGCACACACACTCTCTCACTGAGATACACATTCTCTCTCTCACTGAGACACACACAGACACACACTCTCACTGAGACACACACAGACACACTCTCACTGAGACACACACACACACTCTCTCTCACTGAGACACACACACACTCTCACTGTGACACACACACAATCTCTCTCACTGAGACACACACACACACTCACTGAGACACACTCACACACTCTCACTGAGACACACACACACACACTCTCTCTCACTGAGACACACACACACTCTCTCTCACTGAGACACACACAAACACACTCTCACTGAGACACACACACACACTCTCACTGAGACACACACACACACACTCTCTCTCACTGAGACACACACACACACTCTCTCACTGAGACACACACACACACTCTCTCTCACTGAGAAACACACTCTCACTGAGACACACACACACACTCACTGAGACACACTCACACATTCTCACTGAGACACACACACACACACTCTCTCTCACTGAGACACACACACACACACTCTCTCTCACTGAGACACACACACACTCTCTCTCACTGAGACACACACAAACACACTCTCACTGAGACACACACACACACTCTCACTGAGACACACACACACACACTCTCTCTCACTGAGACACACACACACACTCTCTCACTGAGACACACACACACACTCTCTCTCACTGAGAAACACACTCTCACTGAGACACACACACACTCTCACTGAGACACACACACTCTCTCACTGAGACACACACACACACTCTCTCTCACTGAGAAACACACTCTCACTGAGACACACACACACTCTCACTGAGACACACACTCTCTCTCTCACTGAGACACACACACACACTCTCTCTCACTGAGACACACACACACACTCTCTCTCACTGAGACACACACACACTCTCACTGTGACACACACATTCTCACTGTGACACACACACACTCTCTCACTGTGACACACACACACACACACACACTCTCACTGAGACACACACACACTCTCTCTCACTGAGACACACACACACACTCTCTCACTGAGACACACACAGACACTCACTGAGACACCCACACACTCTCACTGAGACACCCACACACTCTCACTGAGACACACACACACATTCTCACTGTGACACACACACACACACTCTCACTGAGACACACACACACACTCTCTCTCACTGAGACACACACACACTCTCTCACTGAGACACACACACACACTCTCTCACTGAGACACACACACACATTCTCACTGTGACACACACACACACACACTCTCACTGAGACACACACACACACTCTCTCACTGAGACACACACACACACACTCTCTCACTGAGACACACACACACACTCTCTCACTGAGACACACACACACACTCTCACTGAGACACACACACACACTCTCACTGAGACACACACACTCTCTCTCTCACTGTGACACACACACAAACACACTCTCACAGTGACACACACACACACAGTGACACACACACTCACTGAGACACACACACACACTCACTCTCTAACTGAGACACACACACACACACTGTGACACACACACACACTCTCAATGAGACACACACACACTCTCTCTCACTGAGACACAAACACACACACTCTCACTGAGACACACACACACACACTCTCACTGAGACACACACACACTCTCACTGAGACACACACACCTTCTCACTATGACACACACACACACACACTCTCTCACTGAGACACACACACACACTCTCTCACTGAGACACACACACACACACTCTCACTGAGACACACACACACACACTCTCACTGAGACACACACACACACTCTCACTGAGACACACACACACACACACTCTCTCACTGAGACACACACACACACACACTCTCACTGCGACACACACACACACACTCTCACTGAGTCACACACACTCTCTCTCTCTCACTGTGACACACACACACACACTCTCAGTGACACACACACGCACTCTCTCTCACTGAGACACACACACACACACTCTCACTGAGACACACACACACACACTCTCACTGAGACACACACACACACTCTCACTGAGACACACACACACACACACTCTCTCACTGAGACACACACACACACACACTCTCACTGCGACACACACACACACACTCTCACTGAGACACACACACACACTCTCTCTCACTGAGACACACACACACACTCACTCTCTAACTGATACACACACACACACTCTCACTGAGTCACACACACTCTCTCTCTCTCACTGTGACACACACACACACACTCTCAGTGACACACACACACTCTCACAGTGACACACACACACACACACAGTGACACACACACACTCTCACTGAGACACACACACACACTCTCTCTCACTGAGACACACACACACACTCACTCTCTAACTGAGACACACACACACACACTCACTGTGACACACACACACACTCTCAATGAGACACACACACTCTCTCAGAGACACAAACACACACACTCTCACTGAGACACACACACACTCTCACTGAGACACACACACACACACTCTCACTGAGACACACACAACTTCTCACTATGACACACACTCTCTCACTGAGACACACACACACACACACTCTCTCTCACTGAGACACACAAACACACTCTCACTGAGACACACACACATTCTCTCACTGAGACACACACACACTCTCACTGAGACACACACACACACTCTCTCACTGAGACACACACACACACTCTCACTGAGACACACACACACACTCTCACTGAGACACACACACACACTCACTGAGACACACACAAACACACTCTCACTAAGACACACACACGCACTCTCTCACTGAGACACACACACACACACTCTCACTGAGACACACACACACACTCACTGAGACACACACACACACACTCTCACTGAGACACACACACACACACTCACTGAGACACACACACTCTCTCTCTCACTGTGACACACACACACACTCTCACTGAGACACACACACACTCACTGAGACACACACACACACTCTCACTGAGACACACACACACACACTCACTGAGACACACACACTCACTGAGACACACACACACACACTGAGACACACACACACACACTCACTGAGACACACACACACTCACTGAGACACACACACACTCTCACTGAGACACACACACACTCTCTCTCACTGAGACACACACACGCACTCTCACACTGAGACACACACACACACTCTCACTGAGACACACACACACTCTCACTGAGACACACACACTCACACACACTGTCACACACACACACTCACTGTGACACACACACACACTCACTGTGACACACACACACACTCACTGTGACACACACACACACTCACTGTGACACACACACCTTCTCACTATGACACACACTCTCTCACTGAGACACACACACACTCTCACTGAGACACACACACATTCTCTCACTGAGACACACACACACACACTCTCTCTCACTGAGACACACACACACACTCACTCACTGAGACACACACACACTCACAGTGACACACACACACACACACTCACAGTGACACAGACACACACACACTGTGTCACACACACACTCACTGTGTCACACACACACACACACTGTCATACACACACACACACTGTGACACACACACACATACTCACTGTGACACACACACACTGTGTCACACACACACACACACTGTGTCACACACACACACACTGTGTCACACACACACACACACTGTGTCACACACACACACACACACTGTGTCACACACACACACAGTCACTGTGTCTCACACACACACAGTCACTGTGTCTCACACACACACTCACTGTGTCTCACACACCCACTCACTGAGACACACACACACACTCTCACTGAGACACACACACACACTCTCACTGAGACACACACACACACACTCACTGAGACAGACACACACACTCACTGTGACACACACACACACTCTCACTGAGACACACACACCCTCTCTCACTGAGACACACACACGCACTCTCTCACTGAGACACACACACACACACACTCTCTCACTGAGACACACACACACACTTTCTCACTGATACACACACACACACACACTCTCACTGAGACACACACACACACACACTCTCTCTCACTGAGACACACAAACACACTCTCACTGAGACACACACACATTCTCTCACTGAGACACACACACACTCTCACTGAGACACACACACACACTCTCTCACTGAGACACACACACACACTCTCACTGAGACACACACACACACTCTCACTGAGACACACACACACACTCTCACTGAGACACACACACACACTCACTGAGACACACACACACACTCACTGAGACACACACAAACAGACTCTCACTAAGACACACACACGCACTCTCTCACTGAGACACACACACACACACTCTCACTGAGACACACACACACACTCACTGAGACACACACACACACACTCTCACTGAGACACACACACACTCACTGAGACACACACACTCTCTCTCACTGTGACACACACACACACTCTCACTGAGACACACACACACTCACTGAGACACACACACACACTCTCACTGAGACACACACACACACACTCACTGAGACACACACACTCACTGAGACACACACACACACACTGAGACACACACACACACACTCACTGAGACACACACACACTCACTGAGACACACACACACTCTCACTGAGACACACACACACTCTCTCTCACTGAGACACACACACGCACTCTCACACTGAGACACACACACACACTCTCACTGAGACACACACACACTCTCACTGAGACACACACACTCACACACACTGTCACACACACACACTCACTGTGACACACACACACACTCACTGTGACACACACACACACTCTCACTGAGACACACACACCTTCTCACTATGACACACACTCTCTCACTGAGACACACACACACTCTCACTGAGACACACACACATTCTCTCACTGAGACACACACACACACACACTCTCTCACTGAGACACACACACACACTCTCACTGAGACACACACACACACTCTCACTGAGACACACACACACTCTCACTGAGACACACACACACACACTCTCACTGAGACACACACACACACACTCTCACTGAGACACACACAAACACTTTCTCACTAAGACACACACACACTCTCTCACTGAGACACACACACCCACACTCTCTCACTGAGACACACAAACACACACACTCTCACTGAGACACACACACACACACTCTCACTGAGACACACACACACTCACAGTGACACACACACACACACACTCACAGTGACACAGACACACACACACTGTGTCACACACACACTCACTGTGTCACACACACACACACACTGTCATACACACACACACACTGTGACACACACACACATACTCACTGTGACACACACACACTGTGTCACACACACACACACTGTGTCACACACACACACACACTGTGTCACACACACACACACTGTGTCACACACACACACACTGTGTCACACACACACACACACACTGTGTCACACACACACACACACTGTGTCACACACACACACACACTGTGTCACACACACACACACACACTGTGTCACACACACACACAGTCACTGTGTCTCACACACACACTCACTGTGTCTCACACACACTCTCACTGAGACACACACACACACTCTCACTGAGACACACACACACACTCTCACTGAGACACACACACACACACTCACTGAGACACAGACACACACACTCACTGTGACACACACACACACTCTCACTGAGACACACACACCCTCTCTCACTGAGACACACACACGCACTCTCTCACTGAGACACACACACACACACACTCTCTCACTGAGACACACACACACACTTTCTCACTGATACACACACACACACACACTCTCACTGAGACACACACACACACACTCACAGTGACACACACACACACACTCACAGTGACACAGACACACACACTCACTGTGACACAGACACACACACTCACTGTGACACAGACACACACACTCACTGTGACACACACACACACTCACTGTGACACACACACACACACACACTGTGTCACACACACACACACTGTGTCACACACACACACACTGTGTCACACACACACTGTGTCACACACACACACTGTGTCACACACACACACACACTGTGTCACACACACACACAGTGTCACACACACACACAGTCACTGTGTCACACACACACACTCACTGAGACACACACACACACACACTCACTGAGACACACACACACACACTCACTGAGACACACACACGCACTCTCTCACTGAGACACACACACACACACACTCACTGAGACACACACACACACTCTCACTGAGACACACACACACACACTCACTGAGACACACACACTCTCACTGAGACACACACACACACACTCACTGAGACACACACACACTCACTGAGACACACACACTCTCTCACTGAGACACACACACGCACTCTCTCACTGAGACACACACACACACTCTCACTGAGACACACACACTCTCTCCCTCTCACTGTGACACACACTCTCACAATGACACACACACACTCTCACAGTGACACACACACACTCTCAGTGACACACACACACACACACACAGTGACACACACACTCTCACTGAGACACACACACACACTCACTCTCTAACTGAGACACACACACACACTCACTGTGACACACACACACTCTCAATGAGACACACACACACTCTCTCACTGAGACACAAAAACACACACTCTCACTGAGACACACACACACTCTCACTGAGACACACACACACTCTCACTGAGACACACTCACACACACTCTCACTGAGACACACACACACACACACACTCTCACTGAGACACACACACACTCACTGAGACACACACACTCTCTCACTGAGACACACACACGCACTCTCTCACTGAGACACAAACACACACACTCTCACTGAGACACAAACACACACACTCTCACTGAGACAAACACACACACACTCTCACTGAGACACACACACACACACTCTCACTGAGACACACACACACACACTCACTGAGACACACACACCTTCTCACTATGACACACACACACACACTCTCTCACTGAGACACACACACACACACACACACTCTCACTGAGACACACACACAGTGACACACACACTCTCACTGAGACACACACACAGTCTCACTGAGACACACACACACACTCTCTCTCACTGAGACACACACACACACTCTCTCACTGAGACACACACACACACTCTCTCACTGAGACACACACACACACTCTCTCTCACTGAGACACACACACACACTCTCTCTCACTGAGACACACACACACACTCTCACTGAGACACACACACACACACTCACTGAGACACACACACACACACTGAGACACACACACACACACTCACTGAGACACACACACACTCACTGAGACACACACACACTCTCACTGAGACACACACACACTCTCACTGAGACACACACACACTCTCACTGAGACACACACACTCTCTCCCTCTCACTGTGACACACACTCTCACAATGACACACACACACTCTCACAGTGACACACACACACTCTCACAGTGACACACACACACACACACACAGTGACACACACACACACACTCTAACCGAGACACACACACACACTCACTCTCTAACTGAGACACACACACACACTCACTGTGACACACACACACACTCTCAATGAGACACACACACACACTCTCTCACTGAGACACAAAAACACACACTCTCACTGAGACACACACACTCTCTCACTGAGACACACACACACACTCTCACTGAGACACACACACACACTCTCACTGAGACACACACACACACACTCTCACTGAGACACACACACACACACACTCTCACTGAGACACACACTCTCTCACTGAGACACACACACGCACTCTCTCACTGAGACACACACACACACTCTCACTGAGACACACACACACACTCTCACTGAGACACACACACACACACTCTCACTGAGACACACACACACTCACTGAGACACACACACTCTCTCACTGAGACACACACACGCACTCTCTCACTGAGACACACACACACACACACTCTCTCACTGAGACACACACACACACTTTCTCACTGATACACACACACACACACACTCTCACTGAGACACACACACACACACTCACAGTGACACACACACACACTCACAGTGACACACACACACACACTCTCACTGTGACACAGACACACACACTCACTGTGACACAGACACACACACTCACTGTGACACACACACACACTCACTGTGACACACACACACACACTCACTGTGACACACACACACACTCACAGTGACACACACACACACACACTCACAGTGACACAGACACACACACTCACTGTGACACAGACACACACACTCACTGTGACACACACACACACTCACTGTGACACACACACACACACACTCACTGTGACACACACACACACACACTGTGTCACACACACACACACTGTGTCACACACACACACACACACACTGTGTCACACACACACACACACTGTGTCACACACACACACACACTGTGTCACACACACACAGTGTCACACACACACACAGTCACTGTGTCACACACACACACTCACTGAGACACACACACACACTCTCACTGAGACACACACACACATTCTCACTGAGACACACACACTGTCTCTCTCACTGTGACACACACACACACTCTCACAGTGACACACACACACACTCACTGTGACACACACACACACTCTCAATGAGACACACACACACACACTCTCACTGAGACACAAACACACACACTCTCACTGAGACAAACACACACACACTCTCACTGAGACAAACACACACACACTCTCACTGAGACACACACACACACACTCACTGAGACACACACACCTTCTCACTATGACACACACACACACACTCTCTCACTGAGACACACACACACACACACACTCTCACTGAGACACACACACACACTCTCACTGAGACACCCACACACTCTCACTGAGACACCCACACACTCTCACTGAGACACACACACACATTCTCACTGTGACACACACACACACACTCTCACTGAGACACACACACACACTCTCTCACTGAGACACACACACACACACTCTCTCACTGAGACACACACACACACACTCTCACTGAGACACACACACACACTCTCACTGAGACACACACACACACTCTCACTGAGACACACACACTCTCTCTCTCTCACTGTGACACACACACACACACACTCTCACAGTGACACACACACACACAGTGACACACACACTCTCACTGAGACACACACACACACTCACTCTCTAACTGAGACACACACACACACTCTCACTGTGACACACACACACTCTCTCAATGAGACACACACACACTCTCTCTCACTGAGACACAAACACACACACTCTCACTGAGACACACACACACACACTCTCACTGAGACACACACACACTCTCACTGTGACACACACACACACTCTCAATGAGACACACACACACTCTCTCTCACTGAGACACAAACACACACACTCTCACTGAGACACACACACACACACTCTCACTGAGACACACACACACTCTCACTGAGACACACACACCTTCTCACTATGACACACACACACACACACTCTCTCACTGAGACACACACACACACACTCTCACTGAGACACACACACACACACACACTCTCACTGAGACACACACACACACACACTCTCACTGCGACACACACACACACACTCTCACTGAGACACACACACACACTCTCACTGAGTCACACACACTCTCTCTCTCTCACAGTGACACACACACACACACACAGTGACACACACACACTCTCACTGAGACACACACACACACTCTCTCTCACTGAGACACACACACACACACTCTCTAACTGAGACACACACACACACTCTCACTGAGTCACACACACTCTCTCTCTCACTGTGACACACACACACACACACTCTCAGTGACACACACACACTCTCACAGTGACACACACACACACACACACAGTGACACACACACACTCTCACTGAGACACACACACACACTCTCTCTCACTGAGACACACACACACACTCACTCTCTCAGAGACACAAACACACACACTCTCACTGAGACACACACACACTCTCACTGAGACACACACACACACACTCTCACTGAGACACACACACCTACTCACTATGACACACACTCTCTCACTGAGACACACAGACACACTCTCTCACTGAGACACACAAACACACTCTCACTGAGACACACACACACTCTCTCTCACTGAGACACACACACACACTCTCACTGAGACACACACACACACACTCTCACTGAGACACACACACACACTCTCACTGAGACACACACACACACTCACTGAGACACACACAAACACACTCTCACTAAGACACACACACGCACTCTCTCACTGAGACACACACACACACTCTCACTGAGACACACACACACACTCACTGAGACACACACACACACACTCTCACTGAGACACACACACACACACTCACTGAGACACACACACTCTCTCTCTCACTGTGACACACACACACACTCTCACTGAGACACACACACACACTCTCACTGAGACACACACACACACACTCACTGAGACACACACACTCACTGAGACACACACACACACACTGAGACACACACACACACACTCACTGAGACACACACACACTCACTGAGACACACACACCTTCTCACTATGACACACACACACACACACTCTCTCACTGAGACACACACACACACTCTCACTGAGACACACACACACACTCTCACTGAGACACACACACACACACACACTCTCACTGAGACACACACACACACACACTCTCACTGCGACACACACACACACACTCTCACTGAGACACACACACACACTCTCACTGAGTCACACACACTCTCTCTCTCTCACTGTGACACACACACACACACTCTCAGTGACACACACACACTCTCACAGTGACACACACACACACACACACAGTGACACACACACACTCTCACTGAGACACACACACACACTCTCTCTCACTGAGACACACACACACACTCTCTCTCACTGAGACACACACACACACTCACTGAGACACCCACACACTCTCACTGTGATACACACATTCTCACTGTGACCCACACACACTCTCTCACTGTGACACACACACACACACTCTCACTGAGACACACACACACTCTCTCTCACTGAGACACACACACACACTCACTGAGACACCCACACACTCTCACTGAGACACACACACACACACACTCTCACTGAGACACACACACACACACTCTCACTGAGACACACACACCTTCTCACTGAGACACACACACCTTCTCACTGAGACACACACAAACACTCTCTCTCACTGAGACACACACACACTCTCTCACTGAGACACACACACACACTCTCTCTCACTGAGACACACACACACTCTCTCACTGAGACACACACACACACTCTCTCACTGAGACACACACACACACAGTGAGAGAGAGTGTGTGTGTGTGTGTCTCAGTGAGAGAGGGTGAGACACACACGCACACACACTCTCTCACTGAGATACACATTCTCTCTCTCACTGAGACACACACAGACACACACTCTCACTGAGACACACACAGACACACTCTCACTGAGACACACACACACACTCTCTCTCACTGAGACACACACACACTCTCACTGTGACACACACACAATCTCTCTCACTGAGACACACACACACACTCACTGAGACACACTCACACACTCTCACTGAGACACACACACACACACTCTCTCTCACTGAGACACACACACACTCTCTCTCACTGAGACACACACAAACACACTCTCACTGAGACACACACACACACTCTCACTGAGACACACACACACACTCTCTCTCACTGAGACACACACACACACTCTCTCACTGAGACACACACACACACTCTCTCTCACTGAGAAACACACTCTCACTGAGACACACACACACACTCACTGAGACACACTCACACATTCTCACTGAGACACACACACACACACTCTCTCTCACTGAGACACACACACACACACTCTCTCTCACTGAGACACACACACACTCTCTCTCACTGAGACACACACAAACACACTCTCACTGAGACACACACACACACTCTCACTGAGACACACACACACACACTCTCTCTCACTGAGACACACACACACACTCTCTCACTGAGACACACACACACACTCTCTCTCACTGAGAAACACACTCTCACTGAGACACACACACACTCTCACTGAGACACACACACTCTCTCACTGAGACACACACACACACTCTCTCTCACTGAGAAACACACTCTCACTGAGACACACACACACTCTCACTGAGACACACACTCTCTCTCTCACTGAGACACACACACACACTCTCTCTCACTGAGACACACACACACACTCTCTCTCACTGAGACACACACACACTCTCACTGTGACACACACATTCTCACTGTGACACACACACACTCTCTCACTGTGACACACACACACACACACACACTCTCACTGAGACACACACACACTCTCTCTCACTGAGACACACACACACACTCTCTCACTGAGACACACACAGACACTCACTGAGACACCCACACACTCTCACTGAGACACCCACACACTCTCACTGAGACACACACACACATTCTCACTGTGACACACACACACACACTCTCACTGAGACACACACACACACACTCTCTCACTGAGACACACACACACTCTCTCACTGAGACACACACACACACTCTCTCACTGAGACACACACACACATTCTCACTGTGACACACACACACACACACTCTCACTGAGACACACACACACACTCTCTCACTGAGACACACACACACACACTCTCTCACTGAGACACACACACACACTCTCTCACTGAGACACACACACACACTCTCACTGAGACACACACACACACTCTCACTGAGACACACACACTCTCTCTCTCACTGTGACACACACACAAACACACTCTCACAGTGACACACACACACACAGTGACACACACACTCACTGAGACACACACACACACTCACTCTCTAACTGAGACACACACACACACACTGTGACACACACACACACTCTCAATGAGACACACACACACTCTCTCTCACTGAGACACAAACACACACACTCTCACTGAGACACACACACACACACTCTCACTGAGACACACACACACTCTCACTGAGACACACACACCTTCTCACTATGACACACACACACACACACTCTCTCACTGAGACACACACACACACTCTCTCACTGAGACACACACACACACACTCTCACTGAGACACACACACACACTCTCACTGAGACACACACACACACACACTCTCTCACTGAGACACACACACACACACACTCTCACTGCGACACACACACACACACTCTCACTGAGTCACACACACTCTCTCTCTCTCACTGTGACACACACACACACACACTCTCAGTGACACACACACGCACTCTCTCTCACTGAGACACACACACACACACTCTCACTGAGACACACACACACACACTCTCACTGAGACACACACACACACTCTCACTGAGACACACACACACACACACTCTCTCACTGAGACACACACACACACACACTCTCACTGCGACACACACACACACACTCTCACTGAGACACACACACACACTCTCTCTCACTGAGACACACACACACACTCACTCTCTAACTGATACACACACACACACTCTCACTGAGTCACACACACTCTCTCTCTCTCACTGTGACACACACACACACACTCTCAGTGACACACACACACTCTCACAGTGACACACACACACACACACAGTGACACACACACACTCTCACTGAGACACACACACACACTCTCTCTCACTGAGACACACACACACACTCACTCTCTAACTGAGACACACACACACACACTCACTGTGACACACACACACACTCTCAATGAGACACACACACTCTCTCAGAGACACAAACACACACACTCTCACTGAGACACACACACACTCTCACTGAGACACACACACACACACTCTCACTGAGACACACACAACTTCTCACTATGACACACACTCTCTCACTGAGACACACACACACACACACTCTCTCTCACTGAGACACACAAACACACTCTCACTGAGACACACACACATTCTCTCACTGAGACACACACACACTCTCACTGAGACACACACACACACTCTCTCACTGAGACACACACACACACTCTCACTGAGACACACACACACACTCTCACTGAGACACACACACACACTCACTGAGACACACACAAACACACTCTCACTAAGACACACACACGCACTCTCTCACTGAGACACACACACACACACTCTCACTGAGACACACACACACACTCACTGAGACACACACACACACACTCTCACTGAGACACACACACACACACTCACTGAGACACACACACTCTCTCTCTCACTGTGACACACACACACACTCTCACTGAGACACACACACACTCACTGAGACACACACACACACTCTCACTGAGACACACACACACACACTCACTGAGACACACACACTCACTGAGACACACACACACACACTGAGACACACACACACACACTCACTGAGACACACACACACTCACTGAGACACACACACACTCTCACTGAGACACACACACACTCTCTCTCACTGAGACACACACACGCACTCTCACACTGAGACACACACACACACTCTCACTGAGACACACACACACTCTCACTGAGACACACACACTCACACACACTGTCACACACACACACTCACTGTGACACACACACACACTCACTGTGACACACACACACACTCACTGTGACACACACACACACTCACTGTGACACACACACACACTCACTGTGACACACACACCTTCTCACTATGACACACACTCTCTCACTGAGACACACACACACTCTCACTGAGACACACACACATTCTCTCACTGAGACACACACACACACACTCTCTCTCACTGAGACACACACACACACTCTCACTGAGACACACACACACACTCTCACTGAGACACACACACACACACACACTCTCACTGAGACACACACACACACACTCTCACTGAGACACACACACACACACTCTCACTGAGACACACACAAACACTTTCTCACTAAGACACACACACACTCTCTCACTGAGACACACACACCCACACTCTCTCACTGAGACACACAAACACACACACTCTCACTGAGACACACACACACACTCTCTCACTGAGACACACACACACTCACAGTGACACACACACACACACACTCACAGTGACACAGACACACACACACTGTGTCACACACACACTCACTGTGTCACACACACACACACACTGTCATACACACACACACACTGTGACACACACACACATACTCACTGTGACACACACACACTGTGTCACACACACACACACACTGTGTCACACACACACACACACTGTGTCACACACACACACACTGTGTCACACACACACACACACTGTGTCACACACACACACACACACTGTGTCACACACACACACAGTCACTGTGTCTCACACACACACAGTCACTGTGTCTCACACACACACTCACTGTGTCTCACACACCCACTCACTGAGACACACACACACACTCTCACTGAGACACACACACACACTCTCACTGAGACACACACACACACACTCACTGAGACAGACACACACACTCACTGTGACACACACACACACTCTCACTGAGACACACACACCCTCTCTCACTGAGACACACACACGCACTCTCTCACTGAGACACACACACACACACACTCTCTCACTGAGACACACACACACACTTTCTCACTGATACACACACACACACACACTCTCACTGAGACACACACACACACACACTCTCTCTCACTGAGACACACAAACACACTCTCACTGAGACACACACACATTCTCTCACTGAGACACACACACACTCTCACTGAGACACACACACACACTCTCTCACTGAGACACACACACACACTCTCACTGAGACACACACACACACTCTCACTGAGACACACACACACACTCTCACTGAGACACACACACACACTCACTGAGACACACACACACACTCACTGAGACACACACAAACAGACTCTCACTAAGACACACACACGCACTCTCTCACTGAGACACACACACACACACTCTCACTGAGACACACACACACACTCACTGAGACACACACACACACACTCTCACTGAGACACACACACACTCACTGAGACACACACACTCTCTCTCACTGTGACACACACACACACTCTCACTGAGACACACACACACTCACTGAGACACACACACACACTCTCACTGAGACACACACACACACACTCACTGAGACACACACACTCACTGAGACACACACACACACACTGAGACACACACACACACACTCACTGAGACACACACACACTCACTGAGACACACACACACTCTCACTGAGACACACACACACTCTCTCTCACTGAGACACACACACGCACTCTCACACTGAGACACACACACACACTCTCACTGAGACACACACACACTCTCACTGAGACACACACACTCACACACACTGTCACACACACACACTCACTGTGACACACACACACACTCACTGTGACACACACACACACTCTCACTGAGACACACACACCTTCTCACTATGACACACACTCTCTCACTGAGACACACACACACTCTCACTGAGACACACACACATTCTCTCACTGAGACACACACACACACACACTCTCTCACTGAGACACACACACACACTCTCACTGAGACACACACACACACTCTCACTGAGACACACACACACTCTCACTGAGACACACACACACACTCTCTCACTGAGACACACACACACACACTCTCACTGAGACACACACAAACACTTTCTCACTAAGACACACACACACTCTCTCACTGAGACACACACACCCACACTCTCTCACTGAGACACACAAACACACACACTCTCACTGAGACACACACACACACTCTCTCACTGAGACACACACACACTCACAGTGACACACACACACACACACTCACAGTGACACAGACACACACACACTGTGTCACACACACACTCACTGTGTCACACACACACACACACTGTCATACACACACACACACTGTGACACACACACACATACTCACTGTGACACACACACACTGTGTCACACACACACACACTGTGTCACACACACACACACACTGTGTCACACACACACACACTGTGTCACACACACACACACACACTGTGTCACACACACACACACACTGTGTCACACACACACACACACACTGTGTCACACACACACACAGTCACTGTGTCTCACACACACACTCACTGTGTCTCACACACACTCTCACTGAGACACACACACACACTCTCACTGAGACACACACACACACTCTCACTGAGACACACACACACACACTCACTGAGACACACACACACACACTCACTGAGACACAGACACACACACTCACTGTGACACACACACACACTCTCACTGAGACACACACACCCTCTCTCACTGAGACACACACACGCACTCTCTCACTGAGACACACACACACACACACTCTCTCACTGAGACACACACACACACTTTCTCACTGATACACACACACACACACACTCTCACTGAGACACACACACACACACTCACAGTGACACACACACACACTCACAGTGACACACACACACACACTCACAGTGACACAGACACACACACTCACTGTGACACAGACACACACACTCACTGTGACACACACACACACTCACTGTGACACACACACACACACACACTGTGTCACACACACACACACTGTGTCACACACACACACACACACTGTGTCACACACACACACTGTGTCACACACACACACACACTGTGTCACACACACACACAGTGTCACACACACACACAGTCACTGTGTCACACACACACACTCACTGAGACACACACACACACACACTCACTGAGACACACACACACACACTCACTGAGACACACACACGCACTCTCTCACTGAGACACACACACACACACACTCACTGAGACACACACACACACTCTCACTGAGACACACACACACACACTCACTGAGACACACACACTCTCACTGAGACACACACACACACACTCACTGAGACACACACACACTCACTGAGACACACACACTCTCTCACTGAGACACACACACGCACTCTCTCACTGAGACACACACACACACTCTCACTGAGACACACACACTCTCTCCCTCTCACTGTGACACACACTCTCACAATGACACACACACACTCTCACAGTGACACACACACACTCTCAGTGACACACACACACACACACACAGTGACACACACACTCTCACTGAGACACACACACACACTCACTCTCTAACTGAGACACACACACACACTCACTGTGACACACACACACTCTCAATGAGACACACACACACTCTCTCACTGAGACACAAAAACACACACTCTCACTGAGACACACACACACTCTCACTGAGACACACACACACTCTCACTGAGACACACTCACACACACTCTCACTGAGACACACACACACACACACACTCTCACTGAGACACACACACACTCACTGAGACACACACACTCTCTCACTGAGACACACACACGCACTCTCTCACTGAGACACAAACACACACACTCTCACTGAGACACAAACACACACACTCTCACTGAGACAAACACACACACACTCTCACTGAGACACACACACACACACTCTCACTGAGACACACACACACACACTCACTGAGACACACACACCTTCTCACTATGACACACACACACACACTCTCTCACTGAGACACACACACACACACACACACTCTCACTGAGACACACACACAGTGACACACACACTCTCACTGAGACACACACACAGTCTCACTGAGACACACACACACACTCTCTCTCACTGAGACACACACACACACTCTCTCACTGAGACACACACACACACTCTCTCACTGAGACACACACACACACTCTCTCTCACTGAGACACACACACACACTCTCTCTCACTGAGACACACACACACACTCTCACTGAGACACACACACACACACTCACTGAGACACACACACACACACTGAGACACACACACACACACTCACTGAGACACACACACACTCACTGAGACACACACACACTCTCACTGAGACACACACACACTCTCACTGAGACACACACACACTCTCACTGAGACACACACACTCTCTCCCTCTCACTGTGACACACACTCTCACAATGACACACACACACTCTCACAGTGACACACACACACTCTCACAGTGACACACACACACACACACACAGTGACACACACACACACACTCTAACCGAGACACACACACACACTCACTCTCTAACTGAGACACACACACACACTCACTGTGACACACACACACACTCTCAATGAGACACACACACACACTCTCTCACTGAGACACAAAAACACACACTCTCACTGAGACACACACACTCTCTCACTGAGACACACACACACACTCTCACTGAGACACACACACACACTCTCACTGAGACACACACACACACACTCTCACTGAGACACACACACACACACACTCTCACTGAGACACACACTCTCTCACTGAGACACACACACGCACTCTCTCACTGAGACACACACACACACTCTCACTGAGACACACACACACACTCTCACTGAGACACACACACACACACTCTCACTGAGACACACACACACACACTGAGACACACACACTCTCTCACTGAGACACACACACGCACTCTCTCACTGAGACACACACACACACACACTCTCTCACTGAGACACACACACACACTTTCTCACTGATACACACACACACACACACTCTCACTGAGACACACACACACACACTCACAGTGACACACACACACACTCACAGTGACACACACACACACACTCTCACTGTGACACAGACACACACACTCACTGTGACACAGACACACACACTCACTGTGACACACACACACACTCACTGTGACACACACACACACACTCACTGTGACACACACACACACTCACAGTGACACACACACACACACACTCACAGTGACACAGACACACACACTCACTGTGACACAGACACACACACTCACTGTGACACACACACACACTCACTGTGACACACACACACACACACTCACTGTGACACACACACACACACACTGTGTCACACACACACACACTGTGTCATACACACACACACACACACTGTGTCACACACACACACACACTGTGTCACACACACACACACACTGTGTCACACACACACAGTGTCACACACACACACAGTCACTGTGTCACACACACACACTCACTGAGACACACACACACACTCTCACTGAGACACACACACACATTCTCACTGAGACACACACACTCTCTCTCTCACTGTGACACACACACACACTCTCACAGTGACACACACACACACTCACTGTGACACACACACACACTCTCAATGAGACACACACACACACACTCTCACTGAGACACAAACACACACACTCTCACTGAGACAAACACACACACACTCTCACTGAGACAAACACACACACACTCTCACTGAGACACACACACACACACTCACTGAGACACACACACCTTCTCACTATGACACACACACACACACTCTCTCACTGAGACACACACACACACACACACTCTCACTGAGACACACACACAGTGACACACACACTCTCACTGAGACACACACACAGTCTCACTGAGACACACACACAGTCTCACTGAGACACACACACACACTCTCTCTCACTGAGACACACACACACACTCTCTCACTGAGACACACACACACACTCTCACTGAGACACACACACACACACTCTCTCACTGAGACACACACACACACACTCTCTCACTGAGACACACACACACACTCTCTCTCACTGAGACACACACACACACTCTCACTGAGACACACACACCTTCTCACTATGACACACACTCTCTCACTGAGACACACACACACTCTCACTGAGACACACACACATTCTCTCACTGAGACACACACACACACACACTCTCTCACTGAGACACACACACACACTCTCACTGAGACACACACACACACTCTCACTGAGACACACACACACTCTCACTGAGACACACACACACACACTCTCACTGAGACACACACACACACACTCTCACTGAGACACACACAAACACTTTCTCACTAAGACACACACACACTCTCTCACTGAGACACACACACCCACACTCTCTCACTGAGACACACAAACACACACACTCTCACTGAGACACACACACACTCTCTCACTGAGACACACACACACTCACAGTGACACACACACACACACACTCACAGTGACACAGACACACACACACTGTGTCACACACACACTCACTGTGTCACACACACACACACACTGTCATACACACACACACACTGTGACACACACACACATACTCACTGTGACACACACACACTGTGTCACACACACACACACTGTGTCACACACACACACACACTGTGTCACACACACACACACTGTGTCACACACACACACACACACTGTGTCACACACACACACACACTGTGTCACACACACACACACACACTGTGTCACACACACACACAGTCACTGTGTCTCACACACACACTCACTGTGTCTCACACACACTCTCACTGAGACACACACACACACTCTCACTGAGACACACACACACACTCTCACTGAGACACACACACACACACTCACTGAGACACACACACACACACTCACTGAGACACAGACACACACACTCACTGTGACACACACACACACTCTCACTGAGACACACACACCCTCTCTCACTGAGACACACACACGCACTCTCTCACTGAGACACACACACACACACACTCTCTCACTGAGACACACACACACACTTTCTCACTGATACACACACACACACACACTCTCACTGAGACACACACACACACACTCACAGTGACACACACACACACTCACAGTGACACACACACACACACTCACAGTGACACAGACACACACACTCACTGTGACACAGACACACACACTCACTGTGACACACACACACACTCACTGTGACACACACACACACACACACTGTGTCACACACACACACACTGTGTCACACACACACACACACACTGTGTCACACACACACACTGTGTCACACACACACACACACTGTGTCACACACACACACAGTGTCACACACACACACAGTCACTGTGTCACACACACACACTCACTGAGACACACACACACACACACTCACTGAGACACACACACACACACTCACTGAGACACACACACGCACTCTCTCACTGAGACACACACACACACACACTCACTGAGACACACACACACACTCTCACTGAGACACACACACACACACTCACTGAGACACACACACTCTCACTGAGACACACACACACACACTCACTGAGACACACACACACTCACTGAGACACACACACTCTCTCACTGAGACACACACACGCACTCTCTCACTGAGACACACACACACACTCTCACTGAGACACACACACTCTCTCCCTCTCACTGTGACACACACTCTCACAATGACACACACACACTCTCACAGTGACACACACACACTCTCAGTGACACACACACACACACACACAGTGACACACACACTCTCACTGAGACACACACACACACTCACTCTCTAACTGAGACACACACACACACTCACTGTGACACACACACACTCTCAATGAGACACACACACACTCTCTCACTGAGACACAAAAACACACACTCTCACTGAGACACACACACACTCTCACTGAGACACACACACACTCTCACTGAGACACACTCACACACACTCTCACTGAGACACACACACACACACACACTCTCACTGAGACACACACACACTCACTGAGACACACACACTCTCTCACTGAGACACACACACGCACTCTCTCACTGAGACACAAACACACACACTCTCACTGAGACACAAACACACACACTCTCACTGAGACAAACACACACACACTCTCACTGAGACACACACACACACACTCTCACTGAGACACACACACACACACTCACTGAGACACACACACCTTCTCACTATGACACACACACACACACTCTCTCACTGAGACACACACACACACACACACACTCTCACTGAGACACACACACAGTGACACACACACTCTCACTGAGACACACACACAGTCTCACTGAGACACACACACACACTCTCTCTCACTGAGACACACACACACACTCTCTCACTGAGACACACACACACACTCTCTCACTGAGACACACACACACACTCTCTCTCACTGAGACACACACACACACTCTCTCTCACTGAGACACACACACACACTCTCACTGAGACACACACACACACACTCACTGAGACACACACACACACACTGAGACACACACACACACACTCACTGAGACACACACACACTCACTGAGACACACACACACTCTCACTGAGACACACACACACTCTCACTGAGACACACACACACTCTCACTGAGACACACACACTCTCTCCCTCTCACTGTGACACACACTCTCACAATGACACACACACACTCTCACAGTGACACACACACACTCTCACAGTGACACACACACACACACACACAGTGACACACACACACACACTCTAACCGAGACACACACACACACTCACTCTCTAACTGAGACACACACACACACTCACTGTGACACACACACACACTCTCAATGAGACACACACACACACTCTCTCACTGAGACACAAAAACACACACTCTCACTGAGACACACACACTCTCTCACTGAGACACACACACACACTCTCACTGAGACACACACACACACTCTCACTGAGACACACACACACACACTCTCACTGAGACACACACACACACACTCTCACTGAGACACACACACACACACACTCTCACTGAGACACACACTCTCTCACTGAGACACACACACGCACTCTCTCACTGAGACACACACACACACTCTCACTGAGACACACACACACACTCTCACTGAGACACACACACACACACTCTCACTGAGACACACACACACACACTGAGACACACACACTCTCTCACTGAGACACACACACGCACTCTCTCACTGAGACACACACACACACACACTCTCTCACTGAGACACACACACACACTTTCTCACTGATACACACACACACACACACTCTCACTGAGACACACACACACACACTCACAGTGACACACACACACACTCACAGTGACACACACACACACACTCTCACTGTGACACAGACACACACACTCACTGTGACACAGACACACACACTCACTGTGACACACACACACACTCACTGTGACACACACACACACACTCACTGTGACACACACACACACTCACAGTGACACACACACACACACACTCACAGTGACACAGACACACACACTCACTGTGACACAGACACACACACTCACTGTGACACACACACACACTCACTGTGACACACACACACACACACTCACTGTGACACACACACACACACACTGTGTCACACACACACACACTGTGTCATACACACACACACACACACTGTGTCACACACACACACACACTGTGTCACACACACACAGTGTCACACACACACACAGTCACTGTGTCACACACACACACTCACTGAGACACACACACACACTCTCACTGAGACACACACACACATTCTCACTGAGACACACACACTCTCTCTCTCACTGTGACACACACACACACTCTCACAGTGACACACACACACACTCACTGTGACACACACACACACTCTCAATGAGACACACACACACACACTCTCACTGAGACACAAACACACACACTCTCACTGAGACAAACACACACACACTCTCACTGAGACAAACACACACACACTCTCACTGAGACACACACACACACACTCACTGAGACACACACACCTTCTCACTATGACACACACACACACACTCTCTCACTGAGACACACACACACACACACACTCTCACTGAGACACACACACAGTGACACACACACTCTCACTGAGACACACACACAGTCTCACTGAGACACACACACAGTCTCACTGAGACACACACACACACTCTCTCTCACTGAGACACACACACACACTCTCTCACTGAGACACACACACACACTCTCTCTCACTGAGACACACACACACACTCTCTCTCACTGAGACACACACACACACTCACTGAGACACCCACACACTCTCACTGTGATACACACATTCTCACTGTGACCCACACACACTCTCTCACTGTGACACACACACACACACTCTCACTGAGACACACACACACTCTCTCTCACTGAGACACACACACACACTCACTGAGACACCCACACACTCTCACTGAGACACACACACACACACACTCTCACTGAGACACACACACACTCTCACTGAGACACACACACCTTCTCACTGAGACACACACACCTTCTCACTGAGACACACACAAACACTCTCTCTCACTGAGACACACACACACACTCTCTCACTGAGACACACACACACACTCTCTCTCACTGAGACACACACACACTCTCTCACTGAGACACACACACACACTCTCTCACTGAGACACACACACACACAGTGAGAGAGAGTGTGTGTGTGTGTGTCTCAGTGAGAGAGGGTGAGACACACACGCACACACACTCTCTCACTGAGATACACATTCTCTCTCTCACTGAGACACACACAGACACACACTCTCACTGAGACACACACAGACACACTCTCACTGAGACACACACACACACTCTCTCTCACTGAGACACACACACACTCTCTCTCACTGTGACACACACACAATCTCTCTCACTGAGACACACACACACACTCACTGAGACACACTCACACACTCTCACTGAGACACACACACACACACTCTCTCTCACTGAGACACACACACACACTCTCTCTCTCACTGAGACACACACACTCTCTCTCACTGAGACACACACAAACACACTCTCACTGAGACACACACACACACTCTCACTGAGACACACACACACACACTCTCTCTCACTGAGACACACACACACACACTCTCACTGAGACACACACACACACTCTCTCTCACTGAGAAACACACTCTCACTGAGACACACACACACTCTCACTGAGACACACACACACACACTCACTGAGACACACACACACTCTCACTGTGACACACACATTCTCACTGTGACACACACACACTCTCTCACTGTGACACACACACACACACACTCTCACTGAGACACACACACACTCTCTCTCACTGAGACACACACACACACTCTCTCACTGAGACACACACAGACACTCACTGAGACACCCACACACTCTCACTGAGACACCCACACACTCTCACTGAGACACACACACACATTCTCACTGTGACACACACACACACTCTCTCACTAAGACACACACTCTCTCTCACTGAGACACACACACACTCTCTCACTGTGACACACACACACACACTCTCACTGAGACACACACACACACTCTCTCACTGAGACACACACACACACTCTCTCTCACTGAGACACACACACACACTCTCTCTCACTGAGACACACACACACACACTCTCTCTCACTGAGACACACACACACACACTCTCTCACTGAGACACACACACACACACTCTCTCTCACTGAGACACACACACACACTCACTGAGACACCCACACACTCTCACTGTGATACACACATTCTCAATGTGACCCACACACACTCTCTCACTGTGACACACACACACACACTCACTGAGACACACACACACTCTCTCTCACTGAGACACACACACACACTCACTGAGACACCCACACACACTCACTGAGACACACACACACACACTCTCACTGAGACACACACACACACACTCTCACTGAGACACACACACCTTCTCACTGAGACACACACACCTTCTCACTGAGACACACACAAACACTCTCTCTCACTGAGACACACACACACTCTCTCACTGAGACACACACACACACTCTCTCTCACTGTGACACACACACACTCTCTCACTAAGACACACACACACACACACACTCTCTCACTGAGACACACACACACACAGTGAGAGAGAGTGTGTGTGTGTGTGTCTCAGTGAGAGAGGGTGAGACACACACGCACACACACTCTCTCACTGAGATACGCATTCTCTCTCTCACTGAGACACACACAGACACACACTCTCACTGAGACACACACACACTCTCACTGTGACACACACACAATCTCTCTCACTGAGACACACACACACACTCACTGAGACACACTCACACTCTCACTGAGACACACACACACACACTCTCTCTCACTGAGACACACACACACACACACACTCTCTCACTGAGACACACACACACTCTCTCTCACTGAGACACACACAAACACACTCTCACTGAGACACACACACACACACTCTCACTGAGACACACACACACACTCTCTCTCACTGAGACACACACACACACTCTCTCACTGAGACACACACACACACTCTCTCTCACTGAGACACACACAAACACACTCTCACTGAGACACACACACACACTCTCACTGAGACACACACACACACTCTCTCTCACTGAGACACACACACACTCTCACTGTGACACACACACTCTCACTGAGACACACACGCACACTCTCACTGTGACACACACACACTCTCTCACTGTGACACACACACACTCTCTCTCACACACACTCTCTCTCTCACTGAGACACACACACACACACTCTCACTGAGACACACACACACACTCACTGAGACACCCACACACTCTCACTGAGACACCCACACACTCTCACTGAGACACACACACACTCTCACTGAGACACACACACACATTCTCACTGAGACACACACACACATTCTCACTGTGACACACACACACACACTCTCACTGAGACACACTCACACACTCTCACTGAGACACACACACATTCTCTCTCACTGAGACACACACACACTCTCTCACTGAGACACACACACTCTCTCACTGAGACACACACACTCTCTCACTGAGACACACACACACTCTCTCTCACTGAGACACACACACACTCTCTCTCACTGAGACACACACACACTCTCTCTCACTGAGACACACACACACACTCTCTCACTGAGACACACACACACACTCTCACTGAGACACACACACACACTCTCACTGAGACACAAACACACACACTCTCTCTCACTGAGACACACACTCACACTCTCTCACTGAGACACACACACACTCTCTCACTGAGACACACACACACACTCTCTCACTGAGACACACACACTCTCACTGACACACACACACTCACTGAGACACACACACACTCTCACTGAGACACACACACACACACTCTCACTGAGACACACACACACTCTCTCACTGAGACACACACCCACACACTCTCACTGAGACACACACACACACACACTGAGACACACACACACACACACACTGAGACACACACACACACACACACTCACTGAGACACACACACACACTCTCACTGAGACACACACCCACACACTCTCACTGAGACACACACACACACACACTGAGACACACACACACACACACACACTGAGACACACACACACACACACACACTGAGACACACACACACACACTCTCACAGACACACACACACTCTCACTGACACACACACACACTCTCACTGACACACACACACTCTCACTGAGACACACAAACACACTCACTCTCACTGACACACACACACACTCACTCTCACTGACACACACACACTCTCACTGACACACACACACACTCTCACTGACACACACACACACTCTCACTGAGACACACACACACTCTCACTGACACACACACACTCTCACTGAGACACACACACACTCTCTCTCACTGAGACACACACACACACTCACTGAGACACACACACTCTCTCTCTCACTGAGACACACAAACACACACACTCTCACTGAGACACACACACACACTCTCTCACTGAGACACACAAACACACACACTCTCACTGAGACACACACACACACTCTCTCACTGAGACACACACACACTCACAGTGACACACACACACACACTCACAGTGACACAGACACACACACACTGTGTCACACACACACTCACTGTGTCACACACACACACACACTGTCATACACACACACACACTGTGACACACACACACATACTCACTGTGACACACACACACTGTGTCACACACACACACACTGTGTCACACACACACACACACTGTGTCACACACACACACACACTGTGTCACACACACACACACTGTGTCACACACACACACACACACACTGTGTCACACACACACACAGTCACTGTGTCTCACACACACACAGTCACTGTGTCTCACACACACACTCACTGTGTCTCACACACACACTCACTGAGACACACACACACACTCTCACTGAGACACACACACACACTCTCTCACTGAGACACACACACACACTCTCACTGAGACACACACACACACACTCACTGAGACACACACACACACACTCACTGAGACACAGACACACACACTCACTGTGACACACACACACACTCTCACTGAGACACACACACCCTCTCTCACTGAGACACACACACGCACTCTCTCACTGAGACACACACACACACGCACTCTCTCACTGAGACACACACACACACACACTCTCTCACTGAGACACACACACACACTTTCTCACTGATACACACACACACACTCTCACTGAGACACACACACACACACTCACAGTGACACACACACACTCACAGTGACACACACACACACACTCACAGTGACACAGACACACACACTCACTGTGACACAGACACACACACTCACTGTGACACACACACACACTCACTGTGACACACACACACACACACACACTCTCACTGAGACACACACACACACACACTCTCACTGAGACACACACACACTCACTGAGACACACACACTCTCTCACTGAGACACACACACGCACTCTCTCACTGAGACACAAACACACACACTCTCACTGAGACACAAACACACACACTCTCACTGAGACAAACACACACACACTCTCACTGAGACACACACACACACACTCTCACTGAGACACACACACACACACTCACTGAGACACACACACCTTCTCACTATGACACACACACACACACTCTCACTGAGACACACACACAGTGACACACACACTCTCACTGAGACACACACACAGTCTCACTGAGACACACACACACACTCTCTCTCACTGAGACACACACACACACTCTCTCACTGAGACACACACACACACTCTCTCACTGAGACACACACACACACACTCTCTCACTGAGACACACACACACACTCTCTCTCACTGAGACACACACACACACTCTCACTGAGACACACACACACACACTCACTGAGACACACACACACACACTGAGACACACACACACACACTCACTGAGACACACACACACTCACTGAGACACACACACACTCTCACTGAGACACACACACACTCTCACTGAGACACACACACTCTCTCCCTCTCACTGTGACACACACTCTCACAATGACACACACACACTCTCACAGTGACACACACACACTCTCACAGTGACACACACACACACACAGTGACACACACACTCTCACCGAGACACACACACACACTCACTCTCTAACTGAGACACACACACACACTCACTGTGACACACACACACACTCTCAATGAGACACACACACACACTCTCTCACTGAGACACAAAAACACACACTCTCACTGAGACACACACACTCTCTCACTGAGACACACACACACACTCTCACTGAGACACACACACACACTCTCACTGAGACACACACACACACACTCTCACTGAGACACACACACACACACACTCTCACTGAGACACACACTCTCTCACTGAGACACACACACGCACTCTCTCACTGAGACACACACACACACTCTCACTGAGACACACACACACACTCTCACTGAGACACACACACACACACTCTCACTGAGACACACACACACACACTCTCACTGAGACACACACACACTCACCGAGACACACACACTCTCTCACTGAGACACACACACGCACTCTCTCACTGAGACACACACACACACACTCTCTCACTGAGACACACACACACTTTCTCACTGATACACACACACACACACACACTCTCACTGAGACACACACACACACACTCACAGTGACACACACACACACTCACAGTGACACACACACACACACTCACAGTGACACAGACACACACACTCACTGTGACACAGACACACACACTCACTGTGACACACACACACACTCACTGTGACACACACACACACACTCACTGTGACACACACACACACACACTGTGACACACACACACACACACTGTGTCACACACACACACACACTGTGTCACACACACACACACACACTGTGTCACACACACACACACACACTGTGTCACACACACACACACACTGTGTCACACACACACACAGTGTCACACACACACACAGTCACTGTGTCACACACACACACTCACTGAGACACACACACACACTCTCACTGAGACACACACACACATTCTCACTGAGACACACACACTCTCTCTCTCACTGTGACACACACACACACTCTCACAGTGACACACACACACACACTCTCACAGTGACACACACACACACTCACTGTGACACACACACACACTCTCAATGAGACACACACACACACACTCTCACTGAGACACAAACACACACACTCTCACTGAGACAAACACACACACACTCTCACTGAGACAAACACACACACACTCTCACTGAGACACACACACACACACTCACTGAGACACACACACCTTCTCACTATGACACACACACACACACTCTCTCACTGAGACACACACACACACACACACTCTCACTGAGACACACACACAGTGACACACACACTCTCACTGAGACACACACACAGTCTCACTGAGACACACACACAGTCTCACTGAGACACACACACACTCTCTCTCACTGAGACACACACACACACTCTCTCACTGAGACACACACACACACACACTCTCTCTCACTGAGACACACACACACACTCTCTCTCACTGAGACACACACACACACTCACTGAGACACCCACACACTCTCACTGTGATACACACATTCTCACTGTGACCCACACACACTCTCTCACTGTGACACACACACACACACTCTCACTGAGACACACACACACTCTCTCTCACTGAGACACACACACACACTCACTGAGACACCCACACACTCTCACTGAGACACACACACACACACACTCTCACTGAGACACACACACACACACTCTCACTGAGACACACACACACACTCTCACTGAGACACACACACACACTCTCACTGAGACACACACACTCTCACTGAGACACACACACCTTCTCACTGAGACACACACACACACTCACTGAGACACCCACACACTCTCACTGAGACACACACACACACTCTCTCTCACTGAGACACACACACACACTCTCTCTCACTGAGACACACACACACACTCACTGAGACACCCACACACTCTCACTGAGACACACACACACACTCTCTCTCACTGAGACACACACACACACTCACTGAGACACCCACACACTCTCACTGAGACACACACACACACTCTCTCTCACTGAGACACACACACACACTCACTGAGACACCCACACACTCTCACTGAGACACACACACACACTCTCTCTCACTGAGACACACACACACACTCTCTCTCACTGAGACACACACACACTCTCTCACTGAGACACACACACACACTCTCTCACTGAGACACACACACACACAGTGAGAGAGAGTGTGTGTGTGTGTGTCTCAGTGAGAGAGGGTGAGACACACACGCACACACACTCTCTCACTGAGATACACATTCTCTCTCTCACTGAGACACACACAGACACACACTCTCACTGAGACACACACAGACACACTCTCACTGAGACACACACACACACTCTCTCTCACTGTGACACACACACAATCTCTCTCACTGAGACACACACACACACTCACTGAGACACACTCACACACTCTCACTGAGACACACACACACACACTCTCTCTCACTGAGACACACACACACACTCTCTCTCTCACTGAGACACACACACTCTCTCTCACTGAGACACACACAAACACACTCTCACTGAGACACACACACACACTCTCACTGAGACACACACACACACACTCTCTCTCACTGAGACACACACACACACTCTCTCACTGAGACACACACACACACTCTCTCTCACTGAGAAACACACTCTCACTGAGACACACACACACTCTCACTGAGACACACACACACACACTCTCTCACTGAGACACACACACACTCTCACTGTGACACACACATTCTCACTGTGACACACACACACTCTCTCACTGTGACACACACACACACACACTCTCACTGAGACACACACACACTCTCTCTCACTGAGACACACACACACACTCTCTCACTGAGACACACACAGACACTCACTGAGACACCCACACACTCTCACTGAGACACCCACACACTCTCACTGAGACACACACACACATTCTCACTGTGACACACACACACACTCTCTCACTAAGACACACACTCTCTCTCACTGAGACACACACACACTCTCTCACTGTGACACACACACACACACTCTCACTGAGACACACACACACACTCTCTCACTGAGACACACACACACACTCTCTCTCACTGAGACACACACACACACTCTCTCTCACTGAGACACACACACACACACTCTCTCACTGAGACACACACACACACTCTCTCTCACTGAGACACACACACACACTCACTGAGACACCCACACACTCTCACTGTGATACACACATTCTCAATGTGACCCACACACACTCTCTCACTGTGACACACACACACACACTCACTGAGACACACACACACTCTCTCTCACTGAGACACACACACACACTCACTGAGACACCCACACACTCTCACTGAGACACACACACACACACTCTCACTGAGACACACACACACACACTCTCACTGAGACACACACACCTTCTCACTGAGACACACACACCTTCTCACTGAGACACACACAAACACTCTCTCTCACTGAGACACACACACACACTCTCTCACTGAGACACACACACACACACTCTCTCTCACTGTGACACACACACACTCTCTCACTAAGACACACACACACACACACACTCTCTCACTGAGACACACACACACACAGTGAGAGAGAGTGTGTGTGTGTGTGTCTCAGTGAGAGAGGGTGAGACACACACGCACACACACTCTCTCACTGAGATACGCATTCTCTCTCTCACTGAGACACACACAGACACACACTCTCACTGAGACACACACACACTCTCACTGTGACACACACACAATCTCTCTCACTGAGACACACACACACACTCACTGAGACACACTCACACTCTCACTGAGACACACACACACACACTCTCTCTCACTGAGACACACACACACACACACTCTCTCTCACTGAGACACACACACACTCTCTCTCACTGAGACACACACAAACACACTCTCACTGAGACACACACACACACTCTCACTGAGACACACACACACACACTCTCACTGAGACACACACACACACTCTCTCTCACTGAGACACACACACACACTCTCTCACTGAGACACACACACACACTCTCTCTCACTGAGACACACACAAACACACTCTCACTGAGACACACACACACACTCTCACTGAGACACACACACACACTCTCTCTCACTGAGACACACACACACTCTCACTGTGACACACACACTCTCACTGAGACACACACGCACACTCTCACTGTGACACACACACACTCTCTCACTGTGACACACACACACTCTCACTGAGACACACACACACACACTCTCTCTCACACACACTCTCTCTCTCACTGAGACACACACACACACTCTCTCACTGAGACACACACACACTCTCACTGAGACACCCACACACTCTCACTGAGACACACACACACTCTCACTGAGACACACACACACTCTCACTGAGACACACACACACATTCTCACTGAGACACACACACACATTCTCACTGTGACACACACACACACACTCTCACTGAGACACACTCACACACTCTCACTGAGACACACACACATTCTCTCTCACTGAGACACACACACACACTCTCTCTCACTGAGACACACACACAAACACACACACAGTCTCACTGAGACACACACACAGTCTCACTGAGACACACACACAGTCTCACTGAGACACACACACACTCTCCAACTGAGACACACACACTCTCACTGAGACACACACACACTCTCTCACTGAGACACACACACTCTCTCACTGAGACACACACACTCTCTCACTGAGACACACACACACTCTCTCTCACTGAGACACACACACACTCTCTCTCACTGAGACACACACACACTCTCTCTCACTGAGACACACACACACTCTCTCTCACTGAGACACACACACACACTCTCACTGAGACACACACACACACTCTCTCTCACTGAGACACAAACACACACACTCTCTCTCACTGAGACACACACACACACTCTCTCACTGAGACACACACACACTCTCTCACTGAGACACACACACACACTCTCTCACTGACACACACACACTCTCACTGACACACACACACTCACTGAGACACACACACACTCTCACTGAGACACACACACACACACACTCTCACTGAGACACACACACACACTCTCTCACTGAGACACACACCCACACACTCTCACTGAGACACACACACACACACACACTGAGACACACACACACACACACACTGAGACACACACACACACACACACTGAGACACACACACACACACACACTCACTGAGACACACACACACACTCTCTCACTGAGACACACACCCACACACTCTCACTGAGACACACACACACACACACTGAGACACACACACACACACACACTGAGACACACACACACACTCTCACAGACACACACACACTCTCACTGACACACACACACACTCTCACTGACACACACACACTCTCACTGAGACACACAAACACACTCACTCTCACTGACACACACACACACTCACTCTCACTGACACACACACACTCTCACTGACACACACACACACTCTCACTGACACACACACACACTCTCACTGAGACACACACACACTCTCACTGACACACACACACTCTCACTGAGACACACACACACTCTCTCTCACTGAGACACACACACACACTCACTGAGACACACACACTCTCTCTCTCACTGAGACACACACACACTCTCTCACTGAAACACACACACACACACTCTCTCACTGAGACACACACAAACACACTCTCACTCAGACACACACACTCTCTCACTGAGACACACACACAAACACACACAGGGTCTCACTGAGACACACACACACTCTCACTGAGACACACACACACACTCTCACTGAGACACACACACTCTCTCACTGAGACACACACACACACACTCTCTCACTGAGACACACAAACACACACACTCTCACTGAGACACACACACACACACACACACTCACAGTGACACACACACACACACTCACCGTGACACAGACACACACACACTGTGTCACACACACACACACTGTGTCACACACACACACAGTCACTGTGTCACACACACACTGTGTCACTGTGTCACACACACACTGTGTCACACACACACACAGTCACTGTGTCACACACACACACACTCACTGTGTCACACACACACTCACTGTGACACACACACACACTCACTGTGACACACACACACACTCTCACTGAGACACACACACCTTCTCACTATGACACACACTCTCTCACTGAGACACACACACATTCTCTCACTGAGACACACACACACACACACTCTCTCACTGAGACACACACACACACTCTCACTGAGACACACACACACACACTCTCACTGAGACACACACAAACACACTCTCACTAAGACACACACACACACTCTCTCACTGAGACACACAAACACACACACTCTCACTGAGACACACACACACACTCTCTCACTGAGACACACACACACACACTCAGTGACACACACACACACACACTCACAGTGACACACACACACACTCACAGTGACACAGACACACACACACTGTGTCACACACACACACTGTGTCACACACACACTCACTGTGTCACACACACACACACACTGTCACACACATACACACACTGTGACACACACACACATACTCACTGTGACACAGACACACACACTGTGTCACACACACACACACTGTGTCACACACACACACACAGTGTCACACACACACACTGTGTCACACACACACACACACACACTGTGTCACACACACACACAGTCACTGTGTCTCACACACACACAGTCACTGTGTCTCACACACACACTCACTGAGACACACACACACACTCTCACTGAGACACACACACACACTCACTGAGACACACACACACACACTCACTGAGACACAGACACACACACTCACTGTGACACACACACACACTCTCACTGAGACACACACACACTCTCTCACTGAGACACACACACGCACTCTCTCACTGAGACACACACACACACACACTCTCTCACTGAGACACACACACACACTTTCTCACTGATACACACACACACACACACTCTCACTGAGACACACACACACACACTCAGTGACACACACACACACTCACAGTGACACACACACACTCACAGTGACACAGACACACACACTCACTGTGACACAGACACACACACTCACTGTGACACACACACACACACACTCACTGTGACACACACACACACACACTGTGTCACACACACACACAGTGTCACACACACACACAGTCACTGTGTCACACACACACACTCACTGAGACACACACACACACACACTCACTGAGACACACACACACACTCACTGAGACACACACACGCACTCTCTCACTGAGACACACACACTCTCACTGAGACACACACACACACTCACTGAGACACACACACACACACACTCACTGAGACACACACACACACTCACTGAGACACACACACGCACTCTCTCACTGAGACACACACACACACACTCTCACTGAGACACACACACACACTCACTGAGACACTCACACTCTCTCTCTCACTGACACACACACACACTCTCACTGAGACACACACACACTCACTGAGACACACACACACACTCTCACTGAGACACACACACACTCACTGAGATACACACACTCTCTCACTGAGACACACACACGCACTCTCTCACTGAGACACACACACACACTCTCACTGAGACACACACACACACTCTCACTGAGACAAACACACACTCTCTCCCTCTCACTGTGACACACTCTCACAATGACACACACACACTCTCTCAGTGACACACACACACTCTCACAGTGACACACACACACACAGTGACACACACACTCTCACTGAGACACACACACACACTCTCTAACTGAGACACACACACACACTCACTGTGACACACACACACACTCTCAATGAGACACACACACACACACTCTCACTGAGACACACACACACACTCTCACTGAGACACACACACACTCACTGAGACACACACACTCTCTCACTGAGACACACACACGCACTCTCTCACTGAGACACACACACACACTCTCACTGAGACACACACGCTCTCTCTCTCACTGTGACACACACACACACTCTCACAGTGACACACACACACACACTCTCACAGTGACACACACACACTCTCACAGTGACACACACACACACACACACACACACACAGTGACACACACACTCTCACTCAGACACACACACACACTCACTCTCTAACTGAGACACACACACACACACTCACTGTGACACACACACACACTCTCAATGAGACACACACACACACTCTCTCACTGAGACACAAACACACACACTCTCACTGAGACAAACACACACACACTCTCACTGAGACACACACACACACTCACTGAGACACACACACCTTCTCACTATGACACACACACACACACACACACTCTCTCACTGAGACACACACACACACACACACTCACTGAGACACAGACACACACACTCACTGTGACACACACACACACTCTCACTGAGACACACACACCCTCTCTCACTGAGACACACACACGCACTCTCTCACTGAGACACACACACACACACACTCTCTCACTGAGACACACACACACACTTTCTCACTGATACACACACACACACACACACACTCTCACTGAGACACACACACACACACTCACAGTGACACACACACACACTCTCAGTGACACACACACACACACTCACAGTGACACAGACACACACACTCACTGTGACACAGACACACACACTCACTGTGACACACACACACACTCACTGTGACACACACACACACACACTCACTGTGACACACACACACACACACACTGTGTCACACACACACACACACACTGTGTCACACACACACACACTCTGTGTCACACACACACACACACTGTGTCACACACACACACAGTGTCACACACACACACAGTCACTGTGTCACACACACACACTCACTGAGACACACACACACACACTCACTGAGAAACACACACACACTCACTGAGACACACACACGCACTCTCTCACTGAGACACACACACACACACTCTCACTGAGACACACACACACACACTCTCACTGAGACACACACACACACTCACTGAGACACACACACACACTCTCACTGAGACACACACACACACTCTCACTGAGACACACACACACACACTCACTGAGACACACACACACACACTGAGACACACACACACACACTCACTGAGACACACACACACTCACTGAGACACACACACTCTCTCACTGAGACACACACACGCACTCTCTCACTGAGACACACACACACACTCTCACTGAGACACACACACACTCTCACTGAGACACACACACTCTCTCCCTCTCACTGTGACACACACTCTCACAGTGACACACACACACTCTCACAGTGACACACACACACACACACACAGTGACACACACACTCTCACTGAGACACACACACACACTCACTCTCTAACTGAGACACACACACACACTCACTGTGACACACACACACACACTCTCAATGAGACACACACACACACTCTCTCACTGAGTCACAAAAACACACACTCTCACTGAGACACACACACACTCTCACTGAGACACACACACACACACTCTCACTGAGACACACACACACTCACTGAGACACACACACTCTCTCACTGAGACACACACACGCACTCTCTCACTGAGACACACACACACACTCTCACTGAGACACACACACACATTCTCACTGAGACACACACACTCTCTCTCTCACTGTGACACACACACACACTCTCACAGTGACACACACACACACACTCTCACAGTGACACACACACACTCTCACAGTGACACACACACACACACACAGTGACACACACACATACTCTCACTGAGACACAAACACACACACTCTCACTGAGACACAAACACACACACTCTCACTGAGACAAACACACACACACTCTCACTGAGACACACACACACACACACTCTCACTGAGACACACACACGCACACTCACTGAGACACACACACCTTCTCACTATGACACACACACACACACTCTCTCACTGAGACACACACACACACACACACACTCTCACTGAGACACACACACAGTGACACACACACTCTCACTGAGACACACACACAGTCTCACTGAGACACACACACACACTCTCTCTCACTGAGACACACACACACACTCTCTCACTGAGACACACACACACACTCTCTCACTGAGACACACACACACACTCTCTCACTGAGACACACACACACACTCTCACTGGGACACACACACACACACTCTCTCACTGAGACACACACACACACTCACTCACTGAGACACACACACACACTCTCTCTCACTGAGACACACACACACACTCACTGAGACACCCACACACTCTCACTGTGATACACACATTCTCACTGTGACCCACACACACTCTCTCACTGTGACACACACACACACACTCTCACTGAGACACACACACACTCTCTCTCACTGAGACACACACACACACTCACTGAGACACCCACACACACTCACTGAGACACCCACACACTCTCACTGAGACACACACACACACACACTCTCACTGAGACACACACACACACACTCTCACTGAGACACACACACCTTCTCACTGAGACACACACACCTTCTCACTGAGACACACACAAACACTCTCTCTCACTGAGACACACACACACACACACTCTCTCACTGAGACACACACACACTCTCACTGAGACACCCACACACTCTCACTGAGACACACACACACAGAGACACACACACACTCTCTCTCACTGAGACACACACACACACTCTCTCTCACTGAGACACACACACACTCTCTCACTGAGACACACACACACACTCTCTCACTGAGATACACACACACACAGTGAGAGAGAGTGTGTGTGTGTGTGTCTCAGTGAGAGAGGGTGAGACACACACGCACACACACTCTCTCACTGAGATACACATTCTCTCTCTCACTGAGACACACACAGACACACACTCTCACTGAGACACACACAGACACACTCTCACTGAGACACACACACACACTCTCTCTCACTGAGACACACACACACTCTCACTGTGACACACACACACTCTCTCTCACTGAGACACACACACACTCTCACTGAGACACACTCACACACTCTCACTGAGACACACACACACACACTCTCTCTCACTGAGACACACACACACACACTCTCTCTCACTGAGACACACACACACTCTCTCTCACTGAGACACACACAAACACACTCTCACTGAGACACACACATACACTCTCACTGAGACACACACACACACACTCTCTCTCACTGAGACACACACACACACTCTCTCACTGAGACACACACACACTCTCTCTCACTGAGAAACACACTCTCACTGAGACACACACACACTCTCACTGAGACACACACACACACTCTCTCTCACTGAGACACACACACACTCTCACTGTGACACACACATTCTCACTGTGACACACACACACTCTCTCACTGTGACACACACACACACACACTCTCACTGAGACACACACACACTCTCTCTCACTGAGACACACACACACACTCTCTCACTGAGACACACACAGACACTCACTGAGACACCCACACACTCTCACTGAGACACCCACACACTCTCACTGAGACACACACACACATTCTCACTGTGACACACACACACACACACTCTCACTGAGACACACACACACACTCTCTCACTGAGACACACACACACACTCTCTCTCACTGAGACACACACACACACTCACTGAGACACCCACACACTCTCACTGTGATACACACATTCTCACTGTGACCCACACACACTCTCTCACTGTGACACACACACACACACTCACTGAGACACACACACACTCTCTCTCACTGAGACACACACACACACTCACTGAGACACCCACACACTCTCACTGAGACACACACACACACACTCTCACTGAGACACACACACCTTCTCACTGAGACACACACACCTTCTCACTGAGACACACACAAACACTCTCTCTCACTGAGACACACACACACACTCTCTCACTGAGACACACACACACACTCTCTCTCACTGTGACACACACACACTCTCTCACTGAGACACACACACACACACACACTCTCTCACTGAGACACACACACAGTGAGAGAGAGTGTGTGTGTGTGTGTCTCAGTGAGAGAGGGTGAGACACACACGCACACACACTCTCTCACTGAGATACACATTCTCTCTCTCACTGAGACACACACAGACACACACTCTCACTGAGACACACACAGACACACTCTCACTGAGACACACACACACACTCTCACTGTGACACACACACAATCTCTCTCACTGAGACACACACACACTCTCACTGAGACACACACACACACACTCTCTCTCACTGAGACACACACACACACTCTCACTGAGACACACACACACACACTCTCACTGAGACACACACACACACACTCTCTCTCACTGAGACACACACACACACACACAGTCTCACTGAGACACACACACACACTCTCTCTCACTGAGACACACACAAACACACTCTCACTGAGACACACACACACACTCTCACTGAGACACACACACACACTCTCTCTCACTGAGACACACACACACTCTCACTGTGACACACACATTCTCACTGTGACACACACACTCTCACTGTGACACACACACACTCTCTCACTGTGACACACACACACTCTCACTGAGACACACACACACTCTCTCTCACTGAGACACACACACACACTCTCTCACTGAGACACACACACACACTCACTGAGACACCCACACACTCTCACTGAGACACACACACACTCTCACTGAGACACACACACACATTCTCACTGTGACACACACACACACACTCTCACTGAGACACACTCACACACTCTCACTGAGACACACACACATTCTCTCTCACTGAGACACACACACACACTCTCTCTCACTGAGACACACACACAAACACACACACAGTCTCACTGAGACACACACACACTCTCTCACTGAGACACACACACTCTCTCACTGAGACACACACACTCTCTCACTGAGACACACACACACTCTCTCTCACTGAGACACACACACACTCTCTCTCACTGAGACACACACACACACTCTCTCTCACTGAGACACACACACACACTCTCACTGAGACACACACACACACTCTCACTGAGACACACACACTCTCTCTCACTGAGACACAAACACACACACTCTCTCTCACTGAGACACACACACACACTCTCTCACTGAGACACACACACACACTCTCTCACTGAGACACACACACACTCTCTCACTGAGACACACACACACTCTCACTGAGACACACACACACACTCTCTCACTGACACACACACACTCTCACTGACACACACACACTCACTGAGACACACACACACTCTCACTGAGACACACACACACACTCTCACTGAGACACACACCCATACACTCTCACTGAGACACACACACACACACACACTGAGACACACACACACACACACACTGAGACACACACACATACACACACACACTCTCACAGACACACACACTCTCACTGACACACACACACACTCTCACTGACACACACACACACTCGCACTGACACACACACACTCTCACTGAGACACACACACACACTCACTCTCACTGACACACACACACACTCACTCTCACTGACACACACACACTCTCACTGACACACACACACACTCTCACTGACACACACACACACACTCTCACTGAGACACACACACACTCTCACTGACACACACACACTCTCACTGACACACACACACACTCTCTCTCACTGAGACACACACACACACTCACTGAGACACACACACTCTCTCTCTCACTGAGACACACACACACTCTTTCACTGAGACACACACACACACACTCTCTCACTGAGACACACACAAACACACTCTCACTCAGACACACACACTCTCTCACTGAGACACACACACAAACACACACACAGTCTCACTGAGACACACACACACTCTCACTGAGACACACACACACACTCTCACTGAGACACACACACTCTCTCACTGAGACACACACACTCTCTCACTGAGACACACACACACTCTCACTGAGACACACACACGCACACTCTCACTGAGACACACACGCACACTCTCACTGAGACACACACACTCTCTCACTGAGACACACACACACACACTCTCTCACTGAGACACACAAACACACACACTCTCACTGAGACACACACACACACTCTCTCACTGAGACACACACACACACACACACTCACACACACACACTCACAGTGACACACACACACACACACTCACCGTGACACAGACACACACACACTGTGTCACACACACACACAGTCACTGTGTCACACACACACTGTGTCACTGTGTCACACACACACTGTGTCACACACACACACACTGTGTCACACACACACACACTGTGTCACACACACACACAGTCACTGTGTCACACACACACTCACTGTGTCACACACACACTCACTGTGACACACACACACTCACTGTGACACACACACACACTCTCACTGAGACACACACACCTTCTCACTATGACACACACTCTCTCACTGAGACACACACACACTCTCTCACTGAGACACACACACACTCTCACTGAGACACACACACATTCTCTCACTGAGACACACACACACACACACTCTCTCACTGAGACACACACACACACTCTCACTGAGACACACACACACACTCTCACTGAGACACACACACACACACTCACTGAGACACACACAAACACACTCTCACTAAGACACACACACACACACACTCTCACTGAGACACACAAACACACACACTCTCACTGAGACACACACACACACTCTCTCACTGAGACACACACACACACACTCAGTGACACACACACACACACTCACAGTGACACACACACACACACACTCACAGTGACACAGACACACACACACTGTGTCACACACACACTCACTGTGTCACACACACACACACACTGTCACACACATACACACACTGTGACACACACACACATACTCACTGTGACACAGACACACACACTGTGTCACACACACACACACTGTGTCACACACACACACACACACTGTGTCACACACACACACACCCACACTGTGTCACACACACACACAGTCACTGTGTCTCACACACACACAGTCACTGTGTCTCACACACACACTCACTGAGACACACACACACACTCTCACTGAGACACACACACACACACTCACTGAGACACACACACACACACTCACTGAGACACAGACACACACACTCACTGTGACACACACACACACTCTCACTGAGACACACACACACACACACTCTCTCACTGAGACACACACTCTCTCACTGAGACACACACACACTCTCACTGAGACACACACACACACACTCACAGTGACACACACACACACACTCAGTGACACACACACACTCACAGTGACACACACACACACACACTCACAGTGACACAGACACACACACTCACTGTGACACAGACACACACACTCACTGTGACACACACACTCACTGTGACACACACACACTGTGTCACACACACACACTGTGTCACACACACACACACACTGTGTCACACACACACACAGTCACTGTGTCACACACACACACTCACTGAGACACACACACACACACACTCACTGAGACACACACACACACTCACTGAGACACACACACGCACTCTCTCACTGAGACACACACACACACACTCTCACTGAGACACACACACACACTCACTGAGACACACACACACACACACTCACTGAGACACACACACACACTCACTGAGACACACACACGCACTCTCTCACTGAGACACACACACACACACTCTCACTGAGACACACACACACTCACTGAGACACACACACACACTCTCACTGAGACACACACACACACACTCACTGAGACACTCACACTCTCTCTCTCACTGTGACACACACACACACTCTCACTGAGACACACACACACTCACTGAGACACACACACACACTCTCACTGAGACACACACACACACTCACTGAGACACACACACACACTCACTGAGACACACACACACACACTGAGACACACACACACACACTCACTGAGACACACACACACTCACTGAGATACACAGACTCTCTCACTGAGACACACACACGCACTCTCTCACTGAGACACACACACACACTCTCACTGAGACACACACACACACTCTCACTGAGACACACACACACACTCTCACTGAGACACACACACTCTCTCCCTCTCACTGTGACACACTCTCACAATGACACACACACACTCTCACAGTGACACACACACACTCTCAGAGTGACACACACACAAACACACAGTGACACACACACTCTCACTGAGACACACACACACACTCACTCTCTAACTGAGACACACACACACACTCACTGTGACACACACACACACTCTCAATGAGACACACACACACACACTCTCACTGAGACACACACACACACTCTCACTGAGACACACACACACTCACTGAGACACACACACTCTCTCACTGAGACACACACACGCACTCTCTCACTGAGACACACACACACACTCTCACTGAGACACACACACACATTCTCACTGAGACACACACACTCTCTCTCTCACTCAGACACACACACACACTCACTCTCTAACTGAGACACACACACACACTCACTGTGACACACACACACACTCTCAATGAGACACACACACACACACTCTCACTGAGACACACACACACACTCTCACTGAGACACACACACACTCACTGAGACACACACACTCTCTCACTGAGACACACACACGCACTCTCTCACTGAGACACACACACACACACTCACTGAGACACACACACACACACAGTGACACACACACTCTCACTGAGACACACACACAGTCTCACTGAGACACACACACACACTCTCTCTCACTGAGACACACACACACACTCTCTCACTGAGACACACACACACACTCTCTCACTGAGACACACACACACACTCTCTCACTGAGACACACACACACACTCTCTCTCACTGAGACACACACACACACTCTCTCTCACTGAGACACACACACACACTCACTGAGACACCCACACACTCTCACTGTGATACACACATTCTCACTGTGACCCACACACACACTCTCACTGAGAAACACACACACACACTCTCACTGAGACACACACACACTCTCTCTCACTGAGACACACACACACACTCACTGAGACACCCACACACTCTCACTGAGACACACACACACACACACACTCTCACTGAGACACACACACACACACTCTCACTGAGACACACACACCTTCTCACTGAGACACACACACACACACTCTCACTGAGACACACACAAACACTCTCTCTCACTGAGACACACACACACACTCTCTCACTGAGACACACACACACACTCTCTCTCTCACTGAGACACACACACACTCTCTCACTGAGACACACACACGCACACACTCTCTCTCACTGAGACACACACACACACAGTGAGAGAGAGTGTGTGTGTGTGTGTCTCAGTGAGAGAGGGTGAGACACACACGCACACACACTCTCTCACTGAGATACACATTTTCTCTTACTCACTGAGACACACACAGACACACACTCTCACTGAGACACACACAGACACACTCTCACTGAGACACACACACACACTCTCTCTCACTGAGACACACACACACTCTCACTGTGACACACACACAATCTCTCTCACTGAGACACACACACACACTCACTGAGACACACTCACACACTCTCACTGAGACACACACACACACACTCTCTCTCACTGAGACACACACACACACACTCTCTCACTGAGACACACACACACACTCTCTCTCACTGAGACACACACAAACACACTCTCACTGAGACACACACACACACTCTCACTGAGACACACACACACACACTCTCTCTCACTGAGACACACACACACACTCTCTCACTGAGACACACACAAACACACTCTCACTGAGACACACACACACACTCTCACTGAGACACACACACACACTCTCTCTCACTGAGACACACACACACTCTCACTGTGACACACACATTCTCACTGTGACACACACACACACATACTCTCACTGAGACACACACACACTCTCTCTCACTGAGACACACACACACACTCTCTCACTGAAACACACACAGACACTCACTGAGACACCCACACACTCTCACTGAGACACCCACACACTCTCACTGAGACACACACACACACTCTCACTGAGACACACACACATTCTCTCTCACTGAGACACACACACACACTCTCTCTCACTGAGACACACACACAAACACACACACAGTCTCACTGAGACACACACACAGTCTCACTGAGACACACACACACACTCTCACTGAGACAGACACACTCTCTCACTGAGACACACACACTCTCTCACTGAGACACACACACGCACACTGTCACTCTCTCACTGAGACACACACACACTCTCTCTCACTGAGACACACACACACACTCTCTCTCTCACTGAGACACACACACACACACTCTCACTGAGACACACACACACACACACTCTCACTGAGACACACACACACACACACTCTCACTGAGACACACACACACACTCTCTCTCACTGAGACACAAACACACACACTCTCTCTCACTGAGACACACACACACACTCTCTCACTGAGACACACACACACACACTCTCTCACTGACACACACACACTCTCACTGACACACACACACACTCACTGAGACACACACACACTCTCACTGAGACACACACACACACACACTCTCACTGAGACACACACCCACACAATCTCACTGAGACACACACACACACACACTCACTCACTGAGACACACACACACACACACACACACAGAGACACACACACACACACACACTCTCACAGACACACACACACTCTCACTGACACACACACACACTCTCACTGACACACACACACTCTCACTGACACACACACACACACTCTCTCTCACTGAGACACACACACACACTCTCACTGACACACACACACTCTCACTGACACACACACACTCTCACTGACACACACACACACTCTCACTGACACACACACACACACTCTCACTGAGACACACACACACTCTCACTGACACACACACACTCTCACTGAGACACACACACACTCTCTCTCACTGAGACACACACACACACCCACTGAGACACACACACTCTCTCTCTCACTGAGACACACACACACACACACTCTCACTGAGACACACACACACACACTCTCTCACTGAGACACACACAAACACACTCTCACTCAGACACACACACTCTCTCACTGAGACACACACACAAACACACACACAGTCTCACTGAGACACACACACACTCTCACTGAGACACACACACACACTCTCACTGAGACACACACACTCTCTCACTGAGACACACACACTCTCTCACTGAGACACACACACACTCTCACTGAGACACACACACGCACACACTCACTGAGACACACACGCACACTCTCACTGAGACACACACACACTCTCTCTCACTGAGACACACACACACTCTCTCTCACTGAGACACACACACACTCTCTCTCTCACTGAGACACACACACACACACACACTCTCACTGAGACACACACACACACTCTCTCTCTCACTGAGACACACACAAACACACTCTTACTGAAACACACAAACACACTCTCACTGAGACACACACACTCTCTCACTGAGACACACAGACACTCTCACTGAGACACACACACGCACACTCTCACTGAGACACACACAAACACTCTCACTGAGACACACACACACTCTCTCTCACTGAGACACACACACACTCTCTCTCACTGAGACACACACACACTCTCTCTCACTGAGACACACACACACACACTCTCTCTCACTGAGACACACACACACACTCTCTCACTGAGACACACACACACACTCACTGAGACACCCACACACTCTCACTGAGACACACACATTCTCACTGTGACAGACACACACACACACTCTCACTGAGACACACTCACACACACTCTCTCACTGAGACACACACGCACACTCTCACTGAGACACACACACACTCTCTCTCACTGAGACACACACACACTCTCTCTCACTGAGACACACACACACTCTCACTGTGACACACACATTCTCACTGTGACACACACACACACATACTCTCACTGAGACACACACACACTCTCTCTCACTGAGACACACACACACACTCTCTCACTGAAACACACACAGACACTCACTGAGACACCCACACACACTCACTGAGACACACACACACTCTCACTGAGACACCCACACACTCTCACTGAGACACCCACACACTCTCACTGAGACACACACACACACTCTCACTGAGACACACACACATTCTCTCTCACTGAGACACACACACACAAACTCTCTCTCACTGAGACACACACACAAACACACACACAGTCTCACTGAGACACACACACAGTCTCACTGAGACACACACACGCACACTCTCACTGAGACACACACACACACTCTCACTGAGACAGACACACTCTCTCACTGAGACACACACACTCTCTCACTGAGACACACACACGCACACTCTCACTCTCTCACTGAGACACACACACACTCTCTCTCACTGAGACACACACACACTCTCTCTCACTGAGACACACACACACTCTCTCTCACTGAGACACACACACACACTCTCTCTCTCACTGAGACACACACACACACACTCTCACTGAGACACACACACACACACTCACTGAGACACACGCACACTCTCACTGAGACACACACACACACTCTCTCTCACTGAGACACAAACACACACACTCTCTCTCACTGAGACACACACACACACTCTCTCACTGAGACACACACACACACACTCTCTCACTGACACACACACACTCTCACTGACACACACACACACTCACTGAGACACACACACACTCTCACTGAGACACACACACACACACACTCTCACTGAGACACACACCCACACAATCTCACTGAGACACACACTCACTCACTGAGACACACACACACAGAGACACACACACACACACACACTCTCACAGACACACACACACTCTCACTGACACACACACACACTCTCACTGACACACACACACTCTCACTGACACACACACACTCTCACTGACACACACACACACACTCTCTCTCACTGAGACACACACACACACTCTCACTGACACACACACACTCTCACTGACACACACACACACTCTCACTGACACACACACACTCTCACTGAGACACACACACACTCTCACTGACACACACACACTCTCACTGAGACACACACACACTCTCTCTCACTGAGACACACACACACTCACTGAGACACACACACTCTCTCTCTCACTGAGACACACACACACACACTCTCTCACTGAGACACACACACACACACTCTCTCACTGAGACACACACAAACACACTCTCACTCAGACACACACACTCTCTCACTGAGACACACACACTCTCTCACTGAGACACACACACAGTCTCACTGAGACACACACACACTCTCACTGAGACACACACACACACTCTCACTGAGACACACACACTCTCTCACTGAGACACACACACTCTCTCACTGAGACACACACACACTCTCACTGAGACACACACACGCACACACTCACTGAGACACACACGCACACTCTCACTGAGACACACACACACTCTCTCTCACTGAGACACACACACACTCTCTCTCACTGAGACACACACACACTCTCTCTCTCACTGAGACACACACACACACACACACTCTCACTGAGACACACACACACACTCTCTCTCTCACTGAGACACACACACACTCTCTCACTGAGACACACACACGCACACACTCTCTCTCACTGAGACACACACACACACAGTGAGAGAGAGTGTGTGTGTGTGTGTCTCAGTGAGAGAGGGTGAGACACACACGCACACACACTCTCTCACTGAGATACACATTCTCTCTCTCACTGAGACACACACAGACACACACTCTCACTGAGACACACACAGACACACTCTCACTGAGACACACACACACACTCTCTCTCACTGAGACACACACACACTCTCACTGTGACACACACACAATCTCTCTCACTGAGACACACACACACACTCACTGAGACACACTCACACACTCTCACTGAGACACACACACACACACTCTCTCTCACTGAGACACACACACACACACTCTCTCACTGAGACACACACACACACTCTCTCTCACTGAGACACACACAAACACACTCTCACTGAGACACACACACACACTCTCACTGAGACACACACACACACACTCTCTCTCACTGAGACACACACACACACTCTCTCACTGAGACACACACAAACACACTCTCACTGAGACACACACACACACTCTCACTGAGACACACACACACACTCTCTCTCACTGAGACACACACACACTCTCACTGTGACACACACATTCTCACTGTGACACACACACACACATACTCTCACTGAGACACACACACACTCTCTCTCACTGAGACACACACACACACTCTCTCACTGAAACACACACAGACACTCACTGAGACACCCACACACTCTCACTGAGACACCCACACACTCTCACTGAGACACACACACACACTCTCACTGAGACACACACACATTCTCTCTCACTGAGACACACACACACACTCTCTCTCACTGAGACACACACACAAACACACACACAGTCTCACTGAGACACACACACAGTCTCACTGAGACACACACACACACACTCTCACTGAGACACACACACACACTCTCACTGAGACAGACACACTCTCTCACTGAGACACACACACTCTCTCACTGAGACACACACACGCACACTCTCACTCTCTCACTGAGACACACACACACTCTCTCTCACTGAGACACACACACACTCTCTCTCACTGAGACACACACACACTCTCTCTCACTGAGACACACACACACACTCTCTCTCTCACTGAGACACACACACACACACACTCTCACTGAGACACACACACACACACTCACTGAGACACACGCACACTCTCACTGAGACACACACACACACTCTCTCTCACTGAGACACAAACACACACACTCTCTCTCACTGAGACACACACACACACTCTCTCACTGAGACACACACACACACACTCTCTCACTGACACACACACACTCTCACTGACACACACACACACTCACTGAGACACACACACTCTCTCACTGAGACACACACACGCACTCTCTCACTGAGACACACACACACACTCTCACTGAGACACACACACACATTCTCACTGAGACACACACACTCTCTCTCTCACTCAGACACACACACACACTCACTCTCTAACTGAGACACACACACACACTCACTGTGACACACACACACACTCTCAATGAGACACACACACTCTCACTGAGACACACACACACACTCTCACTGAGACACACACACACTCACTGAGACACACACACTCTCTCACTGAGACACACACACGCACTCTCTCACTGAGACACACACACACACACTCACTGTGACACACACACACACTCTCAATGAGACACACACACACACTCTCTCACTGAGACACAAACACACACACTCTCACTGAGACAAACACACACACACTCTCACTGAGACACACACACACACACTCTCTCACTGAGACACACACAGACACTCTCTCTCACTGAGACACACACACACACTCACTGAGACACACACACACACACAGTGACACACACACTCTCACTGAGACACACACACAGTCTCACTGAGACACACACACACACTCTCTCTCACTGAGACACACACACACACTCTCTCTCACTGAGACACACACACACACTCTCTCACTGAGACACACACACACACTCTCTCTCACTGAGACACACACACACACTCTCTCTCACTGAGACACACACACACACTCACTGAGACACCCACACACTCTCACTGTGATACACACATTCTCACTGTGACCCACACACACACTCTCACTGAGAAACACACACACACACTCACTGAGACACACACACACTCTCTCTCACTGAGACACACACACACACTGAGACACCCACACACTCTCACTGAGACACACACACACACACTCTCACTGAGACACACACACACACACTCTCACTGAGACACACACACCTTCTCACTGAGACACACACACACACACTCTCACTGAGACACACACAAACACTCTCTCTCACTGAGACACACACACACACTCTCTCACTGAGACACACACACACACTCTCTCTCTCACTGAGACACACACACACTCTCTCACTGAGACACACACACGCACACACTCTCTCTCACTGAGACACACACACACACAGTGAGAGAGAGTGTGTGTGTGTGTGTCTCAGTGAGAGAGGGTGAGACACACACGCACACACACTCTCTCACTGAGATACACATTCTCTCTCTCACTGAGACACACACAGACACACACTCTCACTGAGACACACACAGACACACTCTCACTGAGACACACACACACACTCTCTCTCACTGAGACACACACACACTCTCACTGTGACACACACACAATCTCTCTCACTGAGACACACACACACACTCACTGAGACACACTCACACACTCTCACTGAGACACACACACACACACTCTCTCTCACTGAGACACACACACACACACTCTCTCACTGAGACACACACACACACTCTCTCTCACTGAGACACACACAAACACACTCTCACTGAGACACACACACACACTCTCACTGAGACACACACACACACACACTCTCTCTCACTGAGACACACACACACACTCTCTCACTGAGACACACACAAACACACTCTCACTGAGACACACACACACACTCTCACTGAGACACACACACACACTCTCTCTCACTGAGACACACACACACTCTCACTGTGACACACACATTCTCACTGTGACACACACACACACATACTCTCACTGAGACACACACACACTCTCTCTCACTGAGACACACACACACACTCTCTCACTGAAACACACACAGACACTCACTGAGACACCCACACACTCTCACTGAGACACCCACACACTCTCACTGAGACACACACACACACTCTCACTGAGACACACACACATTCTCTCTCACTGAGACACACACACACACTCTCTCTCACTGAGACACACACACACAAACACACACACAGTCTCACTGAGACACACACACAGTCTCACTGAGACACACACACACACTCTCACTGAGACAGACACACTCTCTCACTGAGACACACACACTCTCTCACTGAGACACACACACACTCTCTCTCACTGAGACACACACACACTCTCTCTCACTGAGACACACACACACTCTCTCTCACTGAGACACACACACACACTCTCTCTCTCACTGAGACACACACACACACACTCTCACTGAGACACACACACACACACTCACTGAGACACACGCACACTCTCACTGAGACACACACACACACTCTCTCTCACTGAGACACAAACACACACACTCTCTCTCACTGAGACACACACACACACTCTCTCACTGAGACACACACACACACACTCTCTCACTGACACACACACACTCTCACTGACACACACACACACTCACTGAGACACACACACACTCTCACTGAGACACACACACACACACACTCTCACTGAGACACACACCCACACAATCTCACTGAGACACACACACACACACACTCACTCACTGAGACACACACACACACACACACACAGAGACACACACACACACACACACTCACAGACACACACACACTCTCACTGACACACACACACACTCTCACTGACACACACACACACTCTCACTGACACACACACACACACTCTCTCTCACTGAGACACACACACACACTCTCACTGACACACACACACTCTCACTGACACACACACACTCTCACTGACACACACACACACTCTCACTGACACACACACACACACTCTCACTGAGACACACACACACTCTCACTGACACACACACACTCTCACTGAGACACACACACACTCTCTCTCACTGAGACACACACACACACTCACTGAGACACACACACTCTCTCTCTCACTGAGACACACACACACACACTCTCTCACTGAGACACACACACACACACTCTCTCACTGAGACACACACAAACACACTCTCACTCAGACACACACACTCTCTCACTGAGACACACACACAAACACACACACAGTCTCACTGAGACACACACACACTCTCACTGAGACACACACACACACTCTCACTGAGACACACACACTCTCTCACTGAGACACACACACTCTCTCACTGAGACACACACACACTCTCACTGAGACACACACACGCACACACTCACTGAGACACACACGCACACTCTCACTGAGACACACACACACTCTCTCTCACTGAGACACACACACACTCTCTCTCACTGAGACACACACACACTCTCTCTCTCACTGAGACACACACACACACACACACTCTCACTGAGACACACACACACACTCTCTCTCTCACTGAGACACACACAAACACACTCTTACTGAAACACACAAACACACTCTCACTGAGACACACACACTCTCTCACTGAGACACACACACGCACACTCTCACTGAGACACACACAAACACTCTCACTGAGACACACACACACTCTCTCTCACTGAGACACACACACACTCTCTCTCACTGAGACACACACACACACTCTCTCTCACTGAGACACACACACACACTCTCTCACTGAGACACCCACACACTCTCACTGAGACACACACATTCTCACTGTGACAGACACACACACACACTCTCACTGAGACACACTCACACACACTCTCTCACTGAGACACACACGCACACTCTCACTGAGACACACACACACTCTCTCTCACTGAGACACACACACACTCTCTCTCACTGAGACACACACACACTCTCACTGTGACACACACATTCTCACTGTGACACACACACACACATACTCTCACTGAGACACACACACACTCTCTCTCACTGAGACACACACACACACTCTCTCACTGAAACACACACAGACACTCACTGAGACACCCACACACACTCACTGAGACACACACACACTCTCACTGAGACACCCACACACTCTCACTGAGACACCCACACACTCTCACTGAGACACACACACACACTCTCACTGAGACACACACACATTCTCTCTCACTGAGACACACACAGACACTCTCTCTCACTGAGACACACACACAAACACACACACAGTCTCACTGAGACACACACACAGTCTCACTGAGACACACACACGCACACTCTCACTGAGACACACACACACACTCTCACTGAGACAGACACACTCTCTCACTGAGACACACACACTCTCTCACTGAGACACACACACGCACACTCTCACTCTCTCACTGAGACACACACACACTCTCTCTCACTGAGACACACACACACTCTCTCTCACTGAGACACACACACACTCTCTCTCACTGAGACACACACACACACTCTCTCTCACTGAGACACACACACACACACTCTCACTGAGACACACACACACACACTCACTGAGACACACGCACACTCTCACTGAGACACACACACACTCCCTCTCACTGAGACACAAACACACACACTCTCTCTCACTGAGACACACACACACACTCTCTCACTGAGACACACACACACACACTCTCTCACTGACACACACACACTCTCACTGACACACACACACACTCACTGAGACACACACACACTCTCACTGAGACACACACACACACACACTCTCACTGAGACACACACCCACACAATCTCACTGAGACACACACACACACACTCACTCACTGAGACACACACACACAGAGACACACACACACACACACACTCTCACAGACACACACACACTCTCACTGACACACACACACACTCTCACTGACACACACACACTCTCACTGACACACACACACACACTCTCTCTCACTGAGACACACACACACACTCTCACTGACACACACACACTCTCACTGACACACACACACTCTCACTGACACACACACACACTCTCACTGACACACACACACACTCTCACTGACACACACACACACTCTCACTGACACACACACACTCTCACTGAGACACACACACACTCTCTCTCACTGAGACACACACACACTCACTGAGACACACACACTCTCTCTCTCACTGAGACACACACACACACACTCTCTCACTGAGACACACACACACACACTCTCTCACTGAGACACACACAAACACACTCTCACTCAGACACACACACTCTCTCACTGAGACACACACACTCTCTCACTGAGACACACACACAGTCTCACTGAGACACACACACACTCTCACTGAGACACACACACACACTCTCACTGAGACACACACACTCTCTCACTGAGACACACACACTCTCTCACTGAGACACACACACACTCTCACTGAGACACACACACGCACACACTCACTGAGACACACACGCACACTCTCACTGAGACACACACACACTCTCTCTCACTGAGACACACACACACTCTCTCTCACTGAGACACACACACACTCTCTCTCTCACTGAGACACACACACACACACACACTCTCACTGAGACACACACACACACTCTCTCTCTCACTGAGACACACACAAACACACTCTCACTGAGACACACACACTCTCTCACTGAGACACACAGACACACAGTGAGAGAGAGTGTGTGTGTGTGTGTCTCAGTGAGAGAGGGTGAGACACACACGCACACACACTCTCTCACTGAGATACACATTCTCTGTCTCACTGAGACACACACAGACACACACTCTCACTGAGACACACACAGACACACTCTCACTGAGACACACACACACACTCTCTCTCACTGTGACACACACACAATCTCTCTCTCACTGAGACACACACACACTCTCACTGAGACACACTCACACACTCTCTCTCTCACTGAGACACACACAAACACACTCTTACTGAAACACACAAACACACTCTCACTGAGACACACACACTCTCTCACTGAGACACACAGACACTCTCACTGAGACACACACACGCACACTCTCACTGAGACACACACAAACACTCTCACTGAGACACACACACACACTCTCTCTCACTGAGACACACACACACACTCTCTCTCACTGAGACACACACACACACTCTCTCACTGAGACACACACACACACTCACTGAGACACCCACACACTCTCACTGAGACACACACATTCTCACTGTGACACACACACACACACACTCTCACTGAGACACACTCACACACACACTCTCACTGAGACACACGCACTCTCTCACTGAGACACACACGCACACTCTCACTGAGACACACACGCACACTCTCACTGAGACACACACACACTCTCTCTCACTGAGACACACACACACTCTCTCTCACTGAGACACACACACACACTCTCTCTCACTGAGACACACACACACACTCTCTCTCTCACTGAGACACACACACACACACTCTCTCTCTCACTGAGACACACACACACATTCTCACTGTGACACACACACACACACTCTCACTGAGACACACTCACACACTCTCACTGAGACACACACACACACACACTCTCTCTCACTGAGACACACACACACTCTCTCACTGAGACACACACACACACACACTCTCTCACTGAGACACACACACACACAGTGAGAGAGAGTGTGTGTGTGTGTGTCTCAGTGAGAGAGGGTGAGACACACACGCACACACACTCTCTCACTGAGATACACATTCTCTCTCTCACTGAGACACACACAGACACACACTCTCACTGAGACACACACAGACACACTCTCACTGAGACACACACACACACTCTCTCTCACTGAGACACACACACACTCTCACTGAGACACACACACACACACACTCTCACTGAGACACACACCCACACAATCTCACTGAGACACACACACACACACTCACTCACTGAGACACACACACACAGAGACACACACACACACACACACTCTCACAGACACACACACACTCTCACTGACACACACACACACTCTCACTGACACACACACACTCTCACTGACACACACACACTCTCACTGACACACACACACACACTCTCTCTCACTGAGACACACACACACACTCTCACTGACACACACACACTCTCACTGACACACACACACTCTCACTGACACACACACACACTCTCACTGAGACACACACACACTCTCACTGAGACACACACACACTCTCACTGACACACACACACTCTCACTGAGACACACACACACTCTCTCTCACTGAGACACACACACACTCACTGAGACACACACACTCTCTCTCTCACTGAGACACACACACACACACTCTCTCACTGAGACACACACACACACACTCTCTCACTGAGACACACACAAACACACTCTCACTCAGACACACACACTCTCTCACTGAGACACACACACAAACACACACACAGTCTCACTGAGACACACACACACTCTCACTGAGACACACACACACACTCTCACTGAGACACACACACTCTCTCACTGAGACACACACACTCTCTCACTGAGACACACACACACTCTCACTGAGACACACACACGCACACACTCACTGAGACACACACGCACACTCTCACTGAGACACACACACACTCTCTCTCACTGAGACACACACACACTCTCTCTCACTGAGACACACACACACTCTCTCTCTCACTGAGACACACACACACACACACACTCTCACTGAGACACACACACACACTCTCTCTCTCACTGAGACACACACAAACACACTCTTACTGAAACACACAAACACACTCTCACTGAGACACACACACTCTCTCACTGAGACACACAGACACACAGTGAGAGAGAGTGTGTGTGTGTGTGTCTCAGTGAGAGAGGGTGAGACACACACGCACACACACTCTCTCACTGAGATACACATTCTCTCTCTCACTGAGACACACACAGACACACACTCTCACTGAGACACACACAGACACACTCTCACTGAGACACACACACACACTCTCTCTCACTGAGACACACACACACTCTCACTGTGACACACACACAATCTCTCTCTCACTGAGACACACACACACTCTCACTGAGACACACTCACACACTCTCTCTCTCACTGAGACACACACAAACACACTCTTACTGAAACACACAAACACACTCTCACTGAGACACACACACTCTCTCACTGAGACACACAGACACTCTCACTGAGACACACACACGCACACTCTCACTGAGACACACACAAACACTCTCACTGAGACACACACACACACTCTCTCTCACTGAGACACACACACACACACTCTCTCTCACTGAGACACACACACACACTCTCTCACTGAGACACACACACACACTCACTGAGACACCCACACACTCTCACTGAGACACACACATTCTCACTGTGACACACACACACACACACTCTCACTGAGACACACTCACACACACACTCTCACTGAGACACACGCACTCTCTCACTGAGACACACACGCACACTCTCACTGAGACACACACGCACACTCTCACTGAGACACACACACACTCTCTCTCACTGAGACACACACACACTCTCTCTCACTGAGACACACACACACACTCTCTCTCACTGAGACACACACACACACTCTCTCTCTCACTGAGACACACACACACACACTCTCTCTCTCACTGAGACACACACACACATTCTCACTGTGACACACACACACACACTCTCACTGAGACACACTCACACACTCTCACTGAGACACACACACACACACACTCTCTCTCACTGAGACACACACACACTCTCTCACTGAGACACACACACACACACACTCTCTCACTGAGACACACACACACACAGTGAGAGAGAGTGTGTGTGTGTGTGTCTCAGTGAGAGAGGGTGAGACACACACGCACACACACTCTCTCACTGAGATACACATTCTCTCTCTCACTGAGACACACACAGACACACACTCTCACTGAGACACACACAGACACACTCTCACTGAGACACACACACACACTCTCTCTCACTGAGACACACACACACTCTCACTGTGACACACACACAATCTCTCTCACTGAGACACACACACACACTCTCACTGAGACACACTCACACACTCTCACTGAGACACACACACACTCTCGCTCACTGAGACACACACACACACACTCTCTCTCACTGAGACACACACACACACACTCTCTCTCATTGAGACACACACACACTCTCTCTCACTGAGACACACACAAACACACTCTCACTGAGACACACACACACACTCTCACTGAGACACACACACACACTCTCACTGAGACACACACACACACACACTCTCTCTCACTGAGACACACACACACACTCTCTCACTGAGACACACACACACACTCTCTCTCACTGAGACACACACAAACACACTCTCACTGAGACACACACACACACTCTCACTGAGACACACACACACACTCTCTCTCACTGAGACACACACACACACTCACTGAGACACCCACACACTCTCACTGTGACACACACATTCTCACTGTGACACACACACACACACACACTCTCACTGAGACACACACACACTCTCTCTCACTGAGACACACACACACACACTCTCACTGAGACACACACACACACTCAGAGACACCCACACACTCTCACTGAGACACCCACACACTCTCACTGAGACACCCACACACTCTCACTGAGACACACACACACTCTCACTGAGACACACACACACATTCTCACTGTGACACACACACGCTCTCACTGAGACACACTCACACACTCTCACTGAGACACACACACACACATTCTCTCTCACTGAGACACACACACACACCCTCTCACTGAGACACACACACACACTCTCTCTCACTGAGACACACACACAAACACACACACAGTCTCACTGAGACACACACACTCTCACTGAGACACACACACACTCTCACTGAGACAGACACACTCTCTCACTGAGACACACACACTCTCTCACTGAGACACACACACGCACACTCTCACTCTCTCACTGAGACACACACACACTCTCTCTCACTGAGACACACACACACTCTCTCTCACTGAGACACACATACACTCTCTCTCTCACTGAGACACACACACTCTCACTGAGACACACACACACACTCTCACTGAGACACACACACACACTCTCACTGAGACACACACACACACTCTCTCTCACTGAGACACAAACACACACACTCTCTCTCACTGAGACACACACACACACTCTCTCACTGAGACACACACACACTCTCTCAGACACACACACACACACTCTCTCACTGACACACACACACTCTCACTGACACACACACACTCTCACTGAGACACACACACACTCTCACTGAGACACACACACACACACTCTCACTGAGACACACACCCACACACTCTCACTGAGACACACACACACACACACACACTGAGACACACAAACACACACACACTGAGACACACACACACACACTCTCACTGACACACACACACTCTCACTGACACACACCCACTCTCACTGACACACACACCCACTCTCACTGAGACACACACACACTCTCACTGAGACACACACACACTCTCTCTCACTGAGACACACACACACACTCACTGAGACACACACACTCTCTCTCTCACTGAGACACACACACACACTCTCTCACTGAGACACACACACACACACTCTCTCACTGAGACACACACAAACACACTCTCACTCAGACACACACACTCTCTCACTGAGACACACACACAAACACACACACAGTCTCACTGAGACACACACACACTCTCACTGAGACACACACACTCTCTCACTGAGACACACACACTCTCTCACTGAGACACACACAGTCTCTCACTGAGACACACACACACTCTCACTGAGACACACACACGCACACTCTCACTGAGACACACACGCACACTCTCACTGAGACACACACACACTCTCTCTCACTGAGACACACACACACTCTCTCTCACTGAGACACACACACAATCTCTCTCTCACTGAGACACACACACACTCTCTCTCTCACTGAGACACACACACACACACACACACTCTCACTGAGACACACACACACACTCTCACTGAGACACACACACACACACTCACTGAGACACACACTCACACACTCACTGAGACACACACACACTCTCACTGAGACACACACACACTCTCAGTGACACACACACACACACTCTCACTGACACACACACACACTCTCACTGACACACACACACACACACTCACTGACACACACACACACTCTCTCACTGAGACACACACACACACTCACTGAGACACCCACACACTCTCACTGAGACACACACATTCTCACTGTGACACACACACACTCTCACTGAGACACACTCACACACACACTCTCACTGAGACACACACACTCTCTCACTGAGACACACACGCACACTCTCACTGAGACACACACGCACACTCTCACTGAGACACACACACACTCTCTCTCACTGAGACACACACACTCTCTCTCACTGAGACACACAAACACACTCTCTCACTGAGACACACACACACACTCTCTCTCTCACTGAGACACACACACACACACTCTCTCTCTCACTGAGACACACACACACATTCTCACTGTGACACACACACACACACTCTCACTGAGACACACTCACACACTCTCACTGAGACACACACACACACACACTCTCTCTCACTGAGACACACACACACACACACACTCTCACTGAGACACACACACACACAGTGAGAGAGAGTGTGTGTGTGTGTGTCTCAGTGAGAGAGGGTGAGACACACACGCACACACACTCTCTCACTGAGATACACATTCTCTCTCTCACTGAGACACACACAGACACACACTCTCACTGAGACACACACCGACACACTCTCACTGAGACACACACACACTCTCTCTCACTGAGACACACACACACTCTCACTGTGACACACACACAATCTCTCTCACTGAGACACACACACACACTCTCACTGAGACACACACACACACACTCTCGCTCACTGAGACACACACACACACACTCTCTCTCACTGAGACACACACAAACACACTCTCACTGAGACACACACACACACTCTCACTGAGACACACACACACACTCTCAATGAGACACACACACACACACTCTCTCTCACTGAGACACACACACACACTCTCTCACTGAGACACACACACACACTCTCTCTCACTGAGACACACACAAACACACTCTCACTGAGACACACACACACACTCTCACTGAGACACACACGCACACTCTCACTGAGACACACACGCACACTCTCACTGAGACACACACACACTCTCTCTCACTGAGACACACACACACTCTCTCTCACTGAGACACACACACACACTCTCTCTCACTGAGACACACACACACACTCTCTCTCTCACTGAGACACACACACACACACTCTCTCTCTCACTGAGACACACACACACTCTCTCTCTCTCACTGAGACACACACACACACACTCTCTCTCTCACTGTGACACACACACACACACTCTCACTGAGACACACTCACACACTCTCACTGAGACACACACACACACACACTCTCTCTCACTGAGACACACACACACTCTCTCACTGAGACACACACACACACACACTCTCTCACTGAGACACACACACACACAGTGAGAGAGAGTGTGTGTGTGTGTGTCTCAGTGAGAGAGGGTGAGACACACACGCACACACACTCTCTCACTGAGATACACATTCTCTCTCTCACTGAGACACACACAGACACACACTCTCACTGAGACACACACAGACACACTCTCACTGAGACACACACACACACTCTCTCTCACTGAGACACACACACACTCTCACTGTGACACACACACAATCTCTCTCACTGAGACACACACACACACTCTCACTGAGACACACTCACACACTCTCACTGAGACACACACACACTCTCGCTCACTGAGACACACACACACACACTCTCTCTCACTGAGACACACACACACACTCTCTCTCATTGAGACACACACACACTCTCTCTCACTGAGACACACACAAACACACTCTCACTGAGACACACACACACACTCTCACTGAGACACACACACACACACACTCTCTCTCACTGAGACACACACACACACTCTCTCACTGAGACACACACACACACTCTCTCTCACTGAGACACACACAAACACACTCTCACTGAGACACACACACACACTCTCACTGAGACACACACACACACTCTCTCTCACTGAGACACACACACACACTCACTGAGACACCCACACACTCTCACTGTGACACACACATTCTCACTGTGACACACACACACACACACACTCTCACTGAGACACACACACACTCTCTCTCACTGAGACACACACACACACACTCTCACTGAGACACACACACACACTCAGAGACACCCACACACTCTCACTGAGACACCCACACACTCTCACTGAGACACCCACACACTCTCACTGAGACACACACACACTCTCACTGAGACACACACACACATTCTCACTGTGACACACACACACACTCTCACTGAGACACACTCACACACTCTCACTGAGACACACACACACACATTCTCTCTCACTGAGACACACACACACACCCTCTCACTGAGACACACACACACACTCTCTCTCACTGAGACACACACACAAACACACACACAGTCTCACTGAGACACACACACTCTCACTGAGACACACACACACTCTCACTGAGACAGACACACTCTCTCACTGAGACACACACACTCTCTCACTGAGACACACACACGCACACTCTCACTCTCTCACTGAGACACACACACACTCTCTCTCACTGAGACACACACACACTCTCTCTCACTGAGACACACATACACTCTCTCTCTCACTGAGACACACACACTCTCACTGAGACACACACACACACTCTCACTGAGACACACACACACACTCTCACTGAGACACACACACACACTCTCTCTCACTGAGACACAAACACACACACTCTCTCTCACTGAGACACACACACACACTCTCTCACTGAGACACACACACACTCTCTCAGACACACACACACACACTCTCTCACTGACACACACACACTCTCACTGACACACACACACTCTCACTGAGACACACACACACTCTCACTGAGACACACACACACACACTCTCACTGAGACACACACCCACACACTCTCACTGAGACACACACACACACACACACACTGAGACACACACACACACACACTCTCACTGACACACACACACTCTCACTGACACACACACACTCTCACTGACACACACACCCACTCTCACTGAGACACACACACACACTCTCTCTCACTGAGACACACACACACACTCACTGAGACACACACACTCTCTCTCTCACTGAGACACACACACACACTCTCTCACTGAGACACACACACACACACTCTCTCACTGAGACACACACAAACACACTCTCACTCAGACACACACACTCTCTCACTGAGACACACACACAAACACACACACAGTCTCACTGAGACACACACACACTCTCACTGAGACACACACACTCTCTCACTGAGACACACACTCTCTCACTGAGACACACACACACTCTCACTGAGACACACACACGCACACTCTCACTGAGACACACACGCACACTCTCACTGAGACACACACGCACACTCTCACTGAGACACACACACACTCTCTCTCACTGAGACACACACACACTCTCTCTCACTGAGACACACACACAATCTCTCTCTCACTGAGACACACACACACTCTCTCTCTCACTGAGACACACACACACACACACACACTCTCACTGAGACACACACACACACTCTCACTGAGACACACACACACACACTCACTGAGACACACACTCACACACTCACTGAGACACACACACACTCTCACTGAGACACACACACACTCTCAGTGACACACACACACACACTCTCACTGACACACACACACACTCTCACTGACACACACACACACACACTCACTGACACACACACACACTCTCTCACTGAGACACACACACACACTCACTGAGACACCCACACACTCTCACTGAGACACACACATTCTCACTGTGACACACACACACTCTCACTGAGACACACTCACACACACACTCTCACTGAGACACACACACTCTCTCACTGAGACACACACGCACACTCTCACTGAGACACACACGCACACTCTCACTGAGACACACACACACTCTCTCTCACTGAGACACACACACACTCTCTCTCACTGAGACACACACACACACACTCTCTCACTGAGACACACACACACACTCTCTCTCTCACTGAGACACACACACACACACTCTCTCTCTCACTGAGACACACACACACATTCTCACTGTGACACACACACACACACTCTCACTGAGACACACTCACACACTCTCACTGAGACACACACACACACACACTCTCTCACTGAGACACACACACACACACTCTCTCTCTCACTGAGACACACACACACATTCTCACTGTGACACACACACACACACTCTCACTGAGACACACTCACACACTCTCACTGAGACACACACACACACAGTGAGAGAGAGTGTGTGTGTGTGTGTCTCAGTGAGAGAGGGTGAGACACACACGCACACACACTCTCTCACTGAGATACACATTCTCTCTCTCACTGAGACACACACAGACACACACTCTCACTGAGACACACACAGACACACTCTCACTGAGACACACACACACACTCTCTCTCACTGAGACACACACACACTCTCACTGTGACACACACACAATCTCTCTCACTGAGACACACACACACACTCTCACTGAGACACACACACACACACTCTCGCTCACTGAGACACACACACACACACTCTCTCTCACTGAGACACACACAAACACACTCTCACTGAGACACACACACACACTCTCACTGAGACACACACACACACTCTCAATGAGACACACACACACACACTCTCTCTCACTGAGACACACACACACACTCTCTCACTGAGACACACACACACACTCTCTCTCACTGAGACACACACAAACACACTCTCACTGAGACACACACACACACTCTCACTGAGACACACACACACACTCTCTCTCACTGAGACACACACACACACTCACTGAGACACCCACACACTCTCACTGGGACACAAACACATTCTCACTGTGACACACACACACACACACTCTCACTGAGACACACACAAACTCTCTCTCACTGAGACACACACACACACTCTCTCACTGAGACACACACACACACTCAGAGACACCCACACACTCTCACTGAGACACCCACACACTCTCACTGAGACACACACACACTCTCACTGAGACACACACACACATTCTCACTGTGACACACACACACACATTCTCTCTCACTGAGACACACACTCACACCCTCTCACTGAGACACACACACACACTCTCTCTCACTGAGACACACACACACACACTCTCTCTCACTGAGACACACACACACACTCTCTCTCTCACTGAGACACACACACACACTCTCTCTCTCACTGAGACACACACACACACACACTCTCACTGAGACACACTCACACTCTCTCACTGAGACACACACACTCTCTCTCACTGAGACACACACACACTCTCTCACTGAGACACACACACACTCTCTTTCTCACTGAGACACACACACACACTCTCACTGAGACACACACACACACTCTCACTGAGACACACACACACACTCTCACTGAGACACACACACACTCTCTCTCACTGAGACACACACACACACTCAGTGAGACACACACACACATTCTCACTGGGACACACACACACATTGTCACTGTGACACACACACACACACAGTCTCACTGAGACACACACACACACTCTCTCTCACTGAGACACACACACACACTCACTGAGACACACACTCTCACTGAGACACACACTCTCACTGAGACACACACACACACTCTCACTGAGACACACACACACACTCACTGAGACACACACTCTCACTGAGACACACACTCTCACTGAGACACACACACACACTCTCACTGAGACACACACACACACTCTCACTGAGACACACACACACACTCTCACTGAGACACACACACACACTCACTGAGACACACACTCTCACTGAGACACACACTCTCACTGAGACACACACACACACTCTCACTGTGACACACACACACTCTCACTGAGACACACACACACACTCTCTCACTGAGACACACACAAACACACTCTCACTGAGACACACACACTCTCTCACTGAGACACACACACTCTCTCACTGAGACACACACACTCTCTCACTGAGACACACACACACTCTCACTGAGACACACACACACACACTCTCACTGAGACACACACGCACACTCTCACTGAGACACACACACACACACTCTCACTGAGACACACACACACACTCTCTCACTGAGACACACACACACACTCTCTCTCACTGAGACACACACACACTCTCTCTCACTGAGACACACACGCACTCTCTCTCACTGAGACACACACACACACTCTCTCTCTCACTGAGACACACACACACACTCTCTCTCTCACTGAGACACACACACACATTCTCACTGTGACACACACACACACTCTCACTGAGACACACTCACACACTCTCACTGAGACACACTCACACACTCTCACTGAGACACACACACACGCACACTCTCTCTCACTGAGACACACACACACACTCTCTCTCACTGAGACACACACACACACTCTCACTGAGACACACATACACTCTCTCTCACTGAGACACACACACACTCTCTCTCACTGAGACACACACACACATTCTCACTGTGACACACACACACATTCTCACTGTGACACACACACAGTCTCACTGAGACACACACACACACTCTCACTGAGACACACACACACACTCTCACTGAGACACACACACACACTCACTGAGACACACACTCTCACTGAGACACACTCACACTCTCTCACTGAGACACACACACACACACACTCTCTCTCACTGAGACACACACACACTCTCTCTCACTGAGACACACACACACACTCTCTCTCACTGAGACACACACACACTCTCACTGAGACACACACACACACTCTCACTGAGACACACACACACACTCTCACTGAGACACACACACACACTCTCACTGAGACACACACACACACTCACTGAGACACCCACACACTCTCACTGAGACACACACACACACACTCTCACTGTGACACACACACACACACAGTCTCACTGAGACACACACACACACTCTCTCTCACTGAGACACACACACACACTCTCTCACTGAGACACACACACACACTCTCACTGAGACACACACACACACTCACTGAGACACACACTCTCACTGAGACACACACTCTCACTGAGACACACACACACACTCTCACTGAGACACACACACACACACTCACTGAGACACCCACACACTCTCACTGAGACACACACATTCTCACTGTGACACACACACACACACACACACATTCTCACTGTGACACACACACACACACACACACTCTCACTGAGACACACACAAACACACTCTCACTGAGACACACACACTCTCTCACTGAGACACACACACTCTCTCACTGAGACACACACACACTCTCACTGAGACACACACACGCACACTCTCACTGAGACACACACGCACACTCTCACTGAGACACACACACACACACTCTCACTGAGACACACACACACACTCTCTCACTGAGACACACACACACACTCTCTCTCACTGAGACACACACACACTCTCTCTCACTGAGACACACACACACTCTCTCTCACTGAGACACACACACACACTCTCTCTCTCACTGAGACACACACACACACTCTCTCTCTCACTGAGACACACACACACATTCTCACTGTGACACACACACACACTCTCACTAAGACACACTCACACACTCTCACTGAGACACACACACACGCACACTCTCTCTCACTGAGACACACACACACACTCTCTCTCACTGAGACACACACACACACTCTCACTGAGACACACACACACTCTCTCTCACTGAGACACACACACTCTCTCTCACTGAGACACACACACACATTCTCACTGTGACACACACACACTCTCACTGAGACACACACACACACTCTCACTGAGACACACGCACACTCTCTCTCACTGAGACACACACACACACACTCTCTCTCACTGAGACAGACACACACACTCTCACTGAGACACACACACACTCTCACTGAGACACACACACACACTCTCACTGAGACACACACACGCACACTCTCACTGAGACACACACACACTCTCTCTCACTGAGACACACACACACACTCTCTCTCACTGAGACACACACACACACTCTCTCTCACTGAGACACACACACACACTCTCTCACTGAGACACACACACACACTCTCACTGAGACACACACACACACTCTCACAGAGACACACACTCTCACTGAGACACACACACACTCTCTCACTGAGACACACACACACACACTCTCTCACTGAGACACACACACACTCTCTCACTGAGACACACACACACACACTCTCACTGAGACACACACACTCTCTCACTGAGACACACACACACGCACACCCTCTCTCACTGAGACACACACACGCACACTCACTGAGACACACACGCACACTCTCACTGAGACACACACACACTCTCTCTCACTGAGACACACACACACACACTCTCTCACTGAGACACACACACACACACTCTCTCACTGAGACACACACAAACACACTCTCACTCAGACACACACACTCTCTCACTGAGACACACACACAAACACACACACAGTCTCACTGAGACACACACACACTCTCACTGAGACACACACACACACTCTCACTGAGACACACACACTCTCTCACTGAGACACACACACTCTCTCACTGAGACACACACACACACTCTCACTGAGACACACACACACTCTCACTGAGACACACACACGCACACTCTCACTGAGACACACACGCACACTCTCACTGAGACACACACACTCTCTCTCACTGAGACACACACACACTCTCTCTCTCACTGAGACACACACACACACACACACACTCTCACTGAGACACACACAAACACACTCTCACTGAGACACACACAAACACACTCTCACTGAGACACACACAAACACTCTCACTGAGACACACACACACTCTCTCTCATTGAGACACACACACACTCTCACTGACACACACACACTCTCACTGACACACACACACTCTCACTGACACACACACACACTCTCACTGACACACACACACTCTCACTGAGACACACACACACTCTCTCTCACTGAGACACACACACACTCACTCTCACTGAGACACACACACACGCACACTCTCTCTCACTGAGACACACACACACACTCTCTCTCACTGAGACACACACACACACACTCTCTCTCACTGAGACACACACACACACTCTCACTGAGACACACACACACGCACTCACTGAGACACACACACACTCTCACTGAGACACACACACACTCTCTCACTGAGACACACACGCACACTCTTACTGAGACACACACACACATTCTCACTGTGACACACACACAGTCTCACTGAGACACACACACACACTCTCTCTCACTGAGACACACACACACACACACTCTCTCACTGAGACACACACACACACTCTCACTGAGACACACACACACACTCTCACTGAGACACACACACACACTCACTGAGACACACACTCTCACTGAGACACACACACACACACTCTCACTGAGACACACACACACACACTCTCTCACTGAGACACACACACACACTCTCTCACTGAGACACACACACACACTCACTGAGACACACACTCTCACTGAGACACACACACACACACTCTCACTGAGACACACACACACACACTCTCTCACTGAGACACACACACACACTCTCTCACTGAGACACACACACACACACTCTCAGTGAGACACACACACTCTCTCACTGAGACACACACAAACACACTCTCACTGAGACACACACACTCTCTCACTGAGACACACACACTCTCTCACTGAGACACACACACACTCTCACTGAGACACACACACACACACTCTCACTGAGACACACACGCACACTCTCACTGAGACACACACACACATTCTCACTGTGACACACACACACACTCTCACTGAGACACACTCACACTCTCTCACTGAGACACACACACACACACACTCTCTCTCACTGAGACACACACACACTCTCTCCCACTGAGACACACACACACACTCTTTCTCACTGAGACACACACACACACTCTCACTGAGACACACACACACACACACTCTCTCTCACTGAGACACACACACACTCTCTCTCACTGAGACACACACACACACTCTTTCTCACTGAGACACACACACACACTCTCACTGAGACACACACACACACACTCTCACTGAGACACACACACACTCTCTCTCACTGAGACACACACACACACTCACTGAGACACCCACACACTCTCACTGAGACACACACACACATTCTCACTGGGACACACACACACACACAGTCTCACTGAGACACACACACACACTCTCTCTCACTGAGACACACACACACACTCTCTCACTGAGACACACACACACACTCTCACTGAGACACACACACACACTCACTGAGACACACACACACACTCTCACTGAGACACACACACACACTCACTGAGACACACACTCTCACTGAGACACACACTCTCACTGAGACACACACTCTCACTGAGACACACACACACACTCTCACTGAGACACACACACACACACTCACTGAGACACCCACACACTCTCACTGAGACACACACATTCTCACTGTGACACACACACACTCTCACTGAGACACACACACACACTCTCTCACTGAGACACACACACACTCTCTCTCACTGAGACACACACACACACTCTCACTGAGACACACACACACACTCTCTCACTGAGACACACACAAACACACTCTCACTGAGACACACACACTCTCTCACTGAGACACACACACGCTCTCACTGAGACACACACACACACTCTCACTGAGACACACACACACACACTCTCACTGTGACACACACACACACACAGTCTCACTGAGACACACACACACTCTCTCACTGAGACACACACACACACTCTCACTGAGACACACACACACACTCACTGAGACACACACTCTCACTGAGACACACACACACACTCTCACTGAGACACACACACACACACTCACTGAGACACCCACACACTCTCACTGAGACACACACATTCTCACTGTGACACACACACACTCTCACTGAGACACACACACACACTCTCTCACTGAGACACACACAAACACACTCTCACTGAGACACACACACTCTCTCACTGAGACACACACACTCTCTCACTGAGACACACACACACTCTCACTGAGACACACACACACACACTCTCACTGAGACACACACGCACACTCTCACTGAGACACACACACACACACACTCACTGAGACACACACACACACTCTCTCACTGAGACACACACACACACTCTGTCTCACTGAGACACACACACACTCTCTCTCACTGAGACACACACACACTCTCTCTCACTGAGACACACACACACACTCTCTCTCTCACTGAGACACACACACACACTCTCTCTCTCACTGAGACACACACACACATTCTCACTGTGACACACACACACACTCTCACTGAGACACACTCACACACTCTCACTGAGACACACACACACGCACACTCTCTCTCACTGAGACACACACACACACTCTCTCTCACTGAGACATACACACACACTCTCACTGAGACACACACACACACTCTCACTGAGACACACACACACACTCTCACTGAGACACACACACACTCTCTCTCACTGAGACACACACACACTCTCTCTCACTGAGACACACACACACATTCTCACTGTGACACACACACACATTCTCACTGTGACACACACACAGTCTCACTGAGACACACACACACACTCTCTCTCACTGAGACACACACACACACTCTCTCACTGAGACACACACACACACTCTCACTGAGACACACACACACACTCTCACTGAGACACACACACACACTCTCACTGAGACACACACACACACTCACTGAGACACACACTCTCACTGAGACACACTCACACTCTCTCACTGAGACACACACACACACACACTCTCTCTCACTGAGACACACACACACTCTCTCTCACTGAGACACACACACACACTCTCTCTCACTGAGACACACACACACACTCTCTCTCACTGAGACACACACACACTCTCACTGAGACACACACACACTCTCACTGAGACACACACACACTCTCACTGAGACACCCACACACACTCTCACTGAGACACACACACACACACAGTCTCACTGAGACACACACACACACTCTCTCTCACTGAGACACACACACACACTCTCTCACTGAGACACACACACACACTCTCACTGAGACACACACACACACTCACTGAGACACACACTCTCACTGAGACACACACTCTCACTGAGACACACACACACACTCTCACTGAGACACACACACACACACACACTCTCACTGAGACGCACACACACTCTCACTGAGACACACACATTCTCACTGTGACACACACACACACACACACACAGTCTCACTGAGACACACACACACACTCTCTCTCACTGAGACACACACACACACTCTCTCACTGAGACACACACACACACTCTCACTGAGACACACACACACACTCACTGAGACACACACTCTCACTGAGACACACACTCTCACTGAGACACCCACACACACTCTCACTGAGACACACACACACACAGTCTCACTGAGACACACACACACACTCTCTCTCACTGAGACACACACACACACTCTCTCACTGAGACACACACACACACTCTCTCACTGAGACACACACAAACACACTCTCACTGAGACACACACACTCTCTCACTGAGACACACACACTCTCTCACTGAGACACACACACACACACTCTCACTGAGACACACACACTCTCTCACTGAGACACCCACATTCTCACTGTGACACACACACACACACACACACACACTCTCACTGAGACACACACACACACTCTCTCACTGAGACACACACAAACACACTCTCACTGAGACACACACACACTCTCACTGAGACACACACACTCTCTCACTGAGACACACACACACTCTCACTGAGACACACACACGCACACTCTCACTGAGACACACACGCACACTCTCACTGAGACACACACACACACTCTCACTGAGACACACACACACACTCTCTCACTGAGACACACACACACACTCTCTCTCACTGAGACACACACACACTCTCTCTCACTGAGACACACACACACTCTCTCACTGAGACACACACACACACTCTCACTGAGACACACACACACTCACTGAGACACACACTCTCACTGAGACACACACTCTCACTGAGACACACACACACACTCTCACTGAGACACACACACACACACTCTCACTGAGACACACACACACTCTCTCTCACTGAGACACACACACACTCTCTCTCACTGAGACACACACACACACTCACTGAGACACCCACACACTCTCACTGAGACACACACACACATTCTCACTGGGACACACACACACACACAGTCTCACTGAGACACACACACACACTCTCTCTCACTGAGACACACACACACACTCTCTCACTGAGACACACACACACACTCTCACTGAGACACACACTCTCACTGAGACACACACTCTCACTGAGACACACACACACACTCTCACTGAGACACACACACACACACTCACTGAGACACCCACACACTCTCACTGAGACACACACATTCTCACTGTGACACACACACACTCTCACTGAGACACACACACACACTCTCTCACTGAGACACACACAAACACACTCTCACTGAGACACACACACACACACTCACTGAGACACCCACACACTCTCACTGAGACACACACATTCTCACTGTGACACACACACACTCTCACTGAGACACACACACACACTCTCTCACTGAGACACACACAAACACACTCTCACTGAGACACACACACTCTCTCACTGAGACACACACACTCTCTCACTGAGACACACACACTCTCTCACTGAGACACACACACACACTCTCACTGAGACACACACACACACACTCACTGAGACACCCACACACTCTCACTGAGACACACACATTCTCACTGTGACACACACACACACACACACACATTCTCACTGTGACACACACACACACACACACTCTCACTGAGACACACACAAACACACTCTCACTGAGACACACACACTCTCTCACTGAGACACACACACTCTCTCACTGAGACACACACACACTCTCACTGAGACACACACACGCACACTCTCACTGAGACACACACGCACACTCTCACTGAGACACACACACACACACTCTCACTGAGACACACACACACACTCTCTCACTGAGACACACACACACACTCTCTCTCACTGAGACACACACACACTCTCTCTCACTGAGACACACACACACTCTCTCTCACTGAGACACACACACACACTCTCTCTCTCACTGAGACACACACACACACTCTCTCTCTCACTGAGACACACACACACATTCTCACTGTGACACACACACACACTCTCACTAAGACACACTCACACACTCTCACTGAGACACACACACACGCACACTCTCTCTCACTGAGACACACACACACACTCTCTCTCACTGAGACACACACACACACTCTCACTGAGACACACACACACTCTCTCTCACTGAGACACACACACTCTCTCTCACTGAGACACACACACACATTCTCACTGTGACACACACACACTCTCACTGAGACACACACACACACTCTCACTGAGACACACGCACACTCTCTCTCACTGAGACACACACACACACACTCTCTCTCACTGAGACAGACACACACACTCTCACTGAGACACACACACACTCTCACTGAGACACACACACACACTCTCACTGAGACACACACACGCACACTCTCACTGAGACACACACACACTCTCTCTCACTGAGACACACACACACACTCTCTCTCACTGAGACACACACACACACTCTCTCTCACTGAGACACACACACACACTCTCTCACTGAGACACACACACACACTCTCACTGAGACACACACACACACTCTCACAGAGACACACACTCTCACTGAGACACACACACACTCTCTCACTGAGACACACACACACACACTCTCTCACTGAGACACACACACACTCTCTCACTGAGACACACACACACACACTCTCACTGAGACACACACACTCTCTCACTGAGACACACACACACGCACACCCTCTCTCACTGAGACACACACACGCACACTCACTGAGACACACACGCACACTCTCACTGAGACACACACACACTCTCTCTCACTGAGACACACACACACACACTCTCTCACTGAGACACACACACACACACTCTCTCACTGAGACACACACAAACACACTCTCACTCAGACACACACACTCTCTCACTGAGACACACACACAAACACACACACAGTCTCACTGAGACACACACACACTCTCACTGAGACACACACACACACTCTCACTGAGACACACACACTCTCTCACTGAGACACACACACTCTCTCACTGAGACACACACACACACTCTCACTGAGACACACACACACTCTCACTGAGACACACACACGCACACTCTCACTGAGACACACACGCACACTCTCACTGAGACACACACACTCTCTCTCACTGAGACACACACACACTCACTCTCTCACTGAGACACACACACACACACACACACTCTCACTGAGACACACACAAACACACTCTCACTGAGACACACACAAACACACTCTCACTGAGACACACACAAACACTCTCACTGAGACACACACACACTCTCTCTCATTGAGACACACACACACTCTCACTGACACACACACACTCTCACTGACACACACACACTCTCACTGACACACACACACACTCTCACTGACACACACACACTCTCACTGAGACACACACACACTCTCTCTCACTGAGACACACACACACTCTCTCTCACTGAGACACACACACACGCACACTCTCTCTCACTGAGACACACACACACACTCTCTCTCACTGAGACACACACACACACACTCTCTCTCACTGAGACACACACACACACTCTCACTGAGACACACACACACGCACTCACTGAGACACACACACACTCTCACTGAGACACACACACACTCTCTCACTGAGACACACACGCACACTCTTACTGAGACACACACACACATTCTCACTGTGACACACACACAGTCTCACTGAGACACACACACACACTCTCTCTCACTGAGACACACACACACACACACTCTCTCACTGAGACACACACACACACTCTCACTGAGACACACACACACACTCTCACTGAGACACACACACACACTCACTGAGACACACACTCTCACTGAGACACACACACACACACTCTCACTGAGACACACACACACACACTCTCTCACTGAGACACACACACACACTCTCTCACTGAGACACACACACACACTCACTGAGACACACACTCTCACTGAGACACACACACACACACTCTCACTGAGACACACACACACACACTCTCTCACTGAGACACACACACACACTCTCTCACTGAGACACACACACACACACTCTCAGTGAGACACACACACTCTCTCACTGAGACACACACAAACACACTCTCACTGAGACACACACACTCTCTCACTGAGACACACACACTCTCTCACTGAGACACACACATACTCTCACTGAGACACACACACACACACTCTCACTGAGACACACACGCACACTCTCACTGAGACACACACACACATTCTCACTGTGACACACACACACACACACTCTCACTGAGACACACTCACACTCTCTCACTGAGACACACACACACACACACTCTCTCCCACTGAGACACACACACACACTCTTTCTCACTGAGACACACACACACACTCTCACTGAGACACACACACACACACACACTCTCTCTCACTGAGACACACACACACTCTCTCTCACTGAGACACACACACACACTCTTTCTCACTGAGACACACACACACACTCTCACTGAGACACACACACACACACTCTCACTGAGACACACACACACTCTCTCTCACTGAGACACACACACACACTCACTGAGACACCCACACACTCTCACTGAGACACACACACACATTCTCACTGGGACACACACACACACACAGTCTCACTGAGACACACACACACACTCTCTCTCACTGAGACACACACACACACTCTCTCACTGAGACACACACACACACTCTCACTGAGACACACACACACACTCACTGAGACACACACACACACTCTCACTGAGACACACACACACACTCACTGAGACACACACTCTCACTGAGACACACACTCTCACTGAGACACACACTCTCACTGAGACACACACACACACTCTCACTGAGACACACACACACACACTCACTGAGACACACACACACACACTCACTGAGACACCCACACACTCTCACTGAGACACACACATTCTCACTGTGACACACACACACTCTCACTGAGACACACACACACACTCTCTCACTGAGACACACACACACTCTCTCTCACTGAGACACACACACACACACTCTCACTGAGACACACACACACACTCTCTCACTGAGACACACACAAACACACTCTCACTGAGACACACACACTCTCTCACTGAGACACACACACGCTCTCACTGAGACACACACACACACTCTCACTGAGACACACACACACACACTCTCACTGTGACACACACACACACACAGTCTCACTGAGACACACACACACACTCTCTCACTGAGACACACACACACACTCTCACTGAGACACACACACACACTCACTGAGACACACACTCTCACTGAGACACACACACACACTCTCACTGAGACACACACACACACACTCACTGAGACACCCACACACTCTCACTGAGACACACACATTCTCACTGTGACACACACACACTCTCACTGAGACACACACACACACTCTCTCACTGAGACACACACAAACACACTCTCACTGAGACACACACACTCTCTCACTGAGACACACACACTCTCTCACTGAGACACACACACACTCTCACTGAGACACACACACACACACTCTCACTGAGACACACACGCACACTCTCACTGAGACACACACACACACACTCTCACTGAGACACACACACACACTCTCTCACTGAGACACACACACACACTCTGTCTCACTGAGACACACACACACTCTCTCTCACTGAGACACACACACACTCTCTCTCACTGAGACACACACACACACTCTCTCTCTCACTGAGACACACACACACACTCTCTCTCTCACTGAGACACACACACACATTCTCACTGTGACACACACACACACTCTCACTGAGACACACTCACACACTCTCACTGAGACACACACACACGCACACTCTCTCTCACTGAGACACACACACACACTCTCTCTCACTGAGACATACACACACACTCTCACTGAGACACACACACACACTCTCACTGAGACACACACACACACTCTCACTGAGACACACACACACTCTCTCTCACTGAGACACACACACACTCTCTCTCACTGAGACACACACACACATTCTCACTGTGACACACACACACATTCTCACTGTGACACACACACAGTCTCACTGAGACACACACACACACTCTCTCTCACTGAGACACACACACACACTCTCTCACTGAGACACACACACACACTCTCACTGAGACACACACACACACTCTCACTGAGACACACACACACACTCACTGAGACACACACTCTCACTGAGACACACTCACACTCTCTCACTGAGACACACACACACACACACTCTCTCTCACTGAGACACACACACACTCTCTCTCACTGAGACACACACACACACTCTCTCTCACTGAGACACACACACACACTCTCTCTCACTGAGACACACACACACTCTCACTGAGACACACACACACTCTCACTGAGACACACACACACTCTCACTGAGACACCCACACACACTCTCACTGAGACACACACACACACACAGTCTCACTGAGACACACACACACACTCTCTCTCACTGAGACACACACACACACTCTCTCACTGAGACACACACACACACTCTCACTGAGACACACACACACACTCACTGAGACACACACTCTCACTGAGACACACACTCTCACTGAGACACACACACACACTCTCACTGAGACACACACACACACACACACTCTCACTGAGACGCACACACACTCTCACTGAGACACACACATTCTCACTGTGACACACACACACACACACACACAGTCTCACTGAGACACACACACACACTCTCTCTCACTGAGACACACACACACACTCTCTCACTGAGACACACACACACACTCTCACTGAGACACACACACACACTCACTGAGACACACACTCTCACTGAGACACACACTCTCACTGAGACACCCACACACACTCTCACTGAGACACACACACACACAGTCTCACTGAGACACACACACACACTCTCTCTCACTGAGACACACACACACACTCTCTCACTGAGACACACACACACACTCTCTCACTGAGACACACACAAACACACTCTCACTGAGACACACACACTCTCTCACTGAGACACACACACTCTCTCACTGAGACACACACACACACACTCTCACTGAGACACACACACTCTCTCACTGAGACACCCACATTCTCACTGTGACACACACACACACACACACACACACTCTCACTGAGACACACACACACACTCTCTCACTGAGACACACACAAACACACTCTCACTGAGACACACACACACTCTCACTGAGACACACACACTCTCTCACTGAGACACACACACACTCTCACTGAGACACACACACGCACACTCTCACTGAGACACACACGCACACTCTCACTGAGACACACACACACACTCTCACTGAGACACACACACACACTCTCTCACTGAGACACACACACACACTCTCTCTCACTGAGACACACACACACTCTCTCTCACTGAGACACACACACACTCTCTCACTGAGACACACACACACACTCTCACTGAGACACACACACACTCACTGAGACACACACTCTCACTGAGACACACACTCTCACTGAGACACACACACACACTCTCACTGAGACACACACACACACACTCTCACTGAGACACACACACACTCTCTCTCACTGAGACACACACACACTCTCTCTCACTGAGACACACACACACACTCACTGAGACACCCACACACTCTCACTGAGACACACACACACATTCTCACTGGGACACACACACACACACAGTCTCACTGAGACACACACACACACTCTCTCTCACTGAGACACACACACACACTCTCTCACTGAGACACACACACACACTCTCACTGAGACACACACTCTCACTGAGACACACACTCTCACTGAGACACACACACACACTCTCACTGAGACACACACACACACACTCACTGAGACACCCACACACTCTCACTGAGACACACACATTCTCACTGTGACACACACACACTCTCACTGAGACACACACACACACTCTCTCACTGAGACACACACAAACACACTCTCACTGAGACACACACACACACACTCACTGAGACACCCACACACTCTCACTGAGACACACACATTCTCACTGTGACACACACACACTCTCACTGAGACACACACACACACTCTCTCACTGAGACACACACAAACACACTCTCACTGAGACACACACACTCTCTCACTGAGACACACACACTCTCTCACTGAGACACACACACTCTCTCACTGAGACACACACACACTCTCACTGAGACACACACACACACACACTCACTGAGACACACACGCACACTCTCACTGAGACACACACACACACACTCTCACTGAGACACACACACACACTCTCTCACTGAGACACACACACACACTCTCTCTCACTGAGACACACACACACTCTCTCTCACTGAGACACACACACACTCTCTCTCACTGAGACACACACACACACTCTCTCTCTCACTGAGACACACACACACACTCTCTCTCTCACTGAGACACACACACTCTCTCACTGAGACAAACACTCTCTCTCACTGAGACACACACACACTCTCTCTCACTGAGACACACACACACTCTCTCTCACTGAGACACACACACACACTCTCTCTCTCACTGAGACACACACACACACTCTCTCTCTCACTGAGACACACACACACATTCTCACTGTGACACACACACACACTCTCACTGAGACACACTCACACACTCTCACTGAGACACACACACACGCACACTCTCTCTCACTGAGACACACACACACACTCTCTCTCACTGAGACACACACACACACTCTCACTGAGACACACACACACACTCTCACTGAGACACACACACACACTCTCACTGAGACACACACACACACACTCTCACTGAGACACACACACACTCTCTCTCACTGAGACACACACACACTCTTTCTCACTGAGACACACACACACATTCTCACTGGGACACACACACACATTCTCACTGTGACACACACACACACACAGTCTCACTGAGACACACACACACTCTCTCTCTCACTGAGACACACACACACGCACACTCTCTCTCACTGAGACACACACACACACTCTCTCACTGAGACACACACACACACTCTCTCACTGAGACACACACACACACTCTCACTGAGACACACACACACACTCACTGAGACACACACTCTCACTGAGACACACACTCTCACTGAGACACACACACACACTCTCACTGAGACACACACACACACACTCTCTCACTGAGACACACACACACTCTCACTGAGACACACACACACATTCTCACTGTGACACACACACACTCTCACTGAGACACACACACACACTCTCTCACTGAGACACACACAAACACACTCTCACTGAGACACACACACTCTCTCACTGAGACACACACACTCTCTCACTGAGACACACACACACTCTCACTGAGACACACACACTCTCTCACTGAGACACACACACACTCTCACTGAGACACACACACACACACTCTCACTGAGACACACACACACTCTCTCACTGAGACACACACACACTCTCTCACTGAGACACACACACACACTCTCTCTCACTGAGACACCCACACACTCTCACTGAGACACACACACACATTCTCACTGTGACACACACACACTCTCACTGAGACACACACACACACTCTCTCACTGAGACACACACAAACACACTCTCACTGAGACACACACACTCTCTCACTGAGACACACACACTCTCTCACTGAGACACACACACACTCTCACTGAGACACACACACACACACTCTCACTGAGACACACACGCACACTCTCACTGAGACACACACACACACACTCTCACTGAGACACACACACACACTCTCTCACTGAGACACACACACACACTCTCTCTCACTGAGACACACACACACTCTCTCTCACTGAGACACACACACACACTCTCTCTCTCACTGAGACACACAAACACATTCTCACTGTGACACACACACACACTCTCACTGAGACACACTCACACACTCTCATTGAGACACACACACACGCACACTCTCTCTCACTGAGACACACACACACACTCTCACTGAGACACACACACACACTCTCACTGAGACACACACACACACTCTCACTGAGACACACACACTCTCTCTCACTGAGACACACACACACTCTCTCTCACTGAGACACACACATTCTCACTGTGACACACACACACATTCTCACTGTGACACACACACAGTCTCACTGAGACACACACACACACTCTCTCTCACTGAGACACACACACACACTCTCTCACTGAGACACACACACACACTCTCACTGAGACACACACACACACTCTCACTGAGACACACACACACACTCACTGAGACACACACTCTCACTGAGACACACTCACACTCTCTCACTGAGACACACACACACACACACTCTCTCTCACTGAGACACACACACACTCGCTCTCACTGAGACACACACACACACTCTCTCTCACTGAGACACACACACACTCTCACTGAGACACACACACACACTCTCACTGAGACACACACACACACACTCTCACTGAGACACACACACACACACTCTCACTGAGACACACACACACACACTCTCACTGAGACACACACACACACTCACTGAGACACCCACACACTCTCACTGAGACACACACACACACACTCTCACTGTGACACACACACACACACAGTCTCACTGAGACACACACACACACTCTCTCTCACTGAGACACACACACACACTCTCTCACTGAGACACACACACACACTCTCACTGAGACACACACACACACTCACTGAGACACCCACACACTCTCACTGAGACACACACTCTCACTGAGACACACACACACACTCTCACTGAGACACACACACACACACTCACTGAGACACCCACACACTCTCACTGAGACACACACATTCTCACTGTGACACACACACACACACACACTCTCTCACTGAGACACACACACACACTCTCTCACTGAGACACACACAAACACACTCTCACTGAGACACACACACACATTCTCACTGTGACACACACACACATTCTCACTGAGACACACACACACACTCTCTCACTGAGACACACACAAACACACTCTCACTGAGACACACACACTCTCTCACTGAGACACACACACTCTCTCACTGAGACACACACACTCTCTCACTGAGACACACACACTCTCTCACTGAGACACACACACACTCTCACTGAGACACACACACTCTCTCACTGAGACACACACACACTCTCACTGAGACACACACACACACACTCTCACTGAGACACACACACACTCTCTCACTGAGACACACACACACACTCTCTCTCACTGAGACACCCACACACTCTCACTGAGACACACACACACATTCTCACTGTGACACACACACACTCTCACTGAGACACACACACACACTCTCTCACTGAGACACACACAAACACACTCTCACTGAGACACACACACTCTCTCACTGAGACACACACACACTCTCACTGAGACACACACACTCTCTCACTGAGACACACACACTCTCTCACTGAGACACACACACACTCTCACTGAGACACACACACACACACTCTCACTGAGACACACACGCACACTCTCACTGAGACACACACACACACACTCTCACTGAGACACACACACACACTCTCTCACTGAGACACACACACACACTCTCTCTCACTGAGACACACACACACTCTCTCTCACTGAGACACACACACACTCTCTCTCACTGAGACACACACACACACTCTCTCTCTCACTGAGACACACACACACATTCTCACTGTGACACACACACACACTCTCACTGAGACACACTCACACACTCTCATTGAGACACACACACACGCACACTCTCTCTCACTGAGACACACACACACACTCTCTCTCACTGAGACACACACACACACTCTCACTGAGACACACACACACACTCTCACTGAGACACACACACACACTCTCACTGAGACACACACACTCTCTCTCACTGAGACACACACACATTCTCACTGTGACACACACACACATTCTCACTGTGACACACACACACATTCTCACTGTGACACACACACAGTCTCACTGAGACACACACACACACTCTCTCTCACTGAGACACACACACACACTCTCTCACTGAGACACACACACACACTCTCACTGAGACACACACACACACTCTCACTGAGACACACACACACACTCACTGAGACACACACTCTCACTGAGACACACTCACACTCTCTCACTGAGACACACACACACACACACTCTCTCTCACTGAGACACACACACACTCGCTCTCACTGAGACACACACACACACTCTCTCTCACTGAGACACACACACACTCTCACTGAGACACACACACACACTCTCACTGAGACACACACACACACACTCTCACTGAGACACACACACACACACTCTCACTGAGACACACACACACACTCACTTAGACACCCACACACTCTCACTGAGACACACACACACACACTCTCACTGTGACACACACACACACACAGTCTCACTGAGACACACACACACACTCTCTCTCACTGAGACACACACACACACTCTCTCACTGAGACACACACACACACTCTCACTGAGACACACACACACACTCACTGAGACACCCACACACTCTCACTGAGACACACACTCTCACTGAGACACACACACACACTCTCACTGAGACACACACACACACACTCACTGAGACACCCACACACTCTCACTGAGACACACACATTCTCACTGTGACACACACACACACACACACTCTCTCACTGAGACACACACACACACTCTCTCACTGAGACACACACAAACACACTCTCACTGAGACACACACTCTCTCACTGAGACACACACACTCTCTCACTGAGACACACACACTCTCTCACTGAGACACACACACACTCTCACTGAGACACACACACGCACACTCTCACTGAGACACACACGCACACTCTCACTGAGACACACACACACACACTCTCACTGAGACACACACACACACTCTCTCACTGAGACACACACACACACTCTCTCTCACTGAGACACACACACACTCTCTCTCACTGAGACACACACACACTCTCTCTCACTGAGACACACACACACTCTCTCTCACTGAGACACACACACACTCTCTCTCACTGAGACACACACACACTCTCTCTCTCACTGAGACACACACACACACTCTCTCTCTCACTGAGACACACACACACATTCTCACTGTGACACACACACACACTCTCACTAAGACACACTCACACACTCTCACTGAGACACACACACACGCACACTCTCTCTCACTGAGACACACACACACACTCTCTCTCACTGAGACACACACACACACTCTCACTGAGATACACACACACTCTCTCTCACTGAGACACACACACACTCTCTCTCACTGAGACACACACACATTCTCACTGTGACACACACACACTCTCACTGAGACACACACACACACTCTCACTGAGACACACGCACACTCTCTCTCACTGAGACACACACACACACACTCTCTCTCACTGAGACACACACACACACTCTCACTGAGACACACACACACACTCTCACTGAGACACACACACACTCTCTCTCACTGAGACACACACACACACTCTCACTGAGACACACACACACACTCTCTCTCACTGAGACACACACACACACTCTCTCACTGAGACACACACACACACTCTCACTGAGACACACACACACACTCTCACTGAGACACACACACACACTCACTGAGACACACACACTCACTGAGACACACACACACTCTCTCACTGAGACACACACACACACACTCTCTCACTGAGACACACACACACTCTCTCTCACTGAGACACACACACGCACACTCACTGAGACACACACGCACACTCTCACTGAGACACACACACACTCTCTCTCACTGAGACACACACACACACACTCTCTCACTGAGACACACACACACACACTCTCTCACTGAGACACACACAAACACACTCTCACTCAGACACACACACTCTCTCACTGAGACACACACACAAACACACACACAGTCTCACTGAGACACACACACACTCTCACTGAGACACACACACACACTCTCACTGAGACACACACACTCTCTCACTGAGACACACACACTCTCTCACTGAGACACACACACACACTCTCACTGAGACACACACACACTCTCACTGAGACACACACACGCACACTCTCACTGAGACACACACGCACACTCTCACTGAGACACACACACTCTCTCTCACTGAGACACACACACACTCTCTCTCTCACTGAGACACACACACACTCTCTCTCTCACTGAGACACACACACACACACACACTCTCACTGAGACACACACAAACACACTCTCACTGAGACACACACAAACACACTCTCACTGAGACACACACAAACACTCTCACTGAGACACACACACACTCTCTCTCACTGAGACACACACACACTCTCACTGACACACACACACTCTCACTGACACACACACACTCTCACTGACACACACACACTCTCACTGACACACACACACACTCTCACTGACACACACACACTCTCACTGAGACACACACACACTCTCTCTCACTGAGACACACACACACTCTCTCTCACTGAGACACACACACACGCACACTCTCTCTCACTGAGACACACACACACACTCTCTCTCACTGAGACACACACACACACTCTCACTGAGACACACACACACGCACTCACTGAGACACACACACACTCTCACTGAGACACACACACACTCTCTCACTGAGACACACACGCACACTCTTACTGAGACACACACACACATTCTCACTGTGACACACACACAGTCTCACTGAGACACACACACACACTCTCTCTCACTGAGACACACACACACACACACTCTCTCACTGAGACACACACACACTCTCACTGAGACACACACACGCACACTCTCACTGAGACACACACGCACACTCTCACTGAGACACACACACTCTCTCTCACTGAGACACACACACACTCTCTCTCTCACTGAGACACACACACACACACACACTCTCACTGAGACACACACAAACACACTCTCACTGAGACACACACAAACACACTCTCACTGAGACACACACAAACACTCTCACTGAGACACACACACACTCTCTCTCACTGAGACACACACACACTCTCACTGACACACACACACTCTCACTGACACACACACACTCTCACTGACACACACACACACTCTCACTGACACACACACACTCTCACTGAGACACACACACACTCTCTCTCACTGAGACACACACACACTCTCTCTCACTGAGACACACACACACGCACACTCTCTCTCACTGTGACACACACACACACTCTCTCTCACTGAGACACACACACACACTCTCACTGAGACACACACACACGCACTCACTGAGACACACACACACTCTCACTGAGACACACACACACTCTCTCACTGAGACACACACGCACACTCTTACTGAGACACACACACACATTCTCACTGTGACACACACACAGTCTCACTGAGACACACACACACACTCTCTCTCACTGAGACACACACACACACACACTCTCTCACTGAGACACACACACACACTCTCACTGAGACACACACACACACTCTCACTGAGACACACACACACACTCACTGAGACACACACTCTCACTGAGACACACACACACACACTCTCACTGAGACACACACACACACACTCTCTCACTGAGACACACACACACACTCTCTCACTGAGACACACACACACACACTCTCTCACTGAGACACACACAAACACACTCTCACTGAGACACACACACTCTCTCACTGAGACACACACAAACACACTCTCACTGAGACACACACTCTCTCACTGAGACACACACACTCTCTCACTGAGACACACACACACACACTCTCACTGAGACACACACGCACACTCTCACTGAGACACACACACACATTCTCACTGTGACACACACACACTCTCACTGAGACACACTCACACTCTCTCACTGAGACACACACACACACACACACTCTCTCTCACTGAGACACACACACACTCTCTCTCACTGAGACACACACACACACTCTTTCTCACTGAGACACACACACACACTCTCACTGAGACACACACACACACACACTCTCTCTCACTGAGACACACACACACTCTCTCTCACTGAGACACACACACACACACTCTTTCTCACTGAGACACACACACACACACTCTCACTGAGACACACACACACACACTCTCACTGAGACACACACACACTCTCTCTCACTGAGACACACACACACTCTCTCTCACTGAGACACACACACACTCTCACTGAGACACACACACACATTCTCACTGGGACACACACACACACACTCTCACTGAGACACACACACACTCTCTCACTGAGACACACACACTCTCACTGAGACACACACACACTCTCACTGAGACACACACACACACTCTCTCTCACTGAGACACACACACACTCTCTCTCACTGAGACACACACACACACTCTCACTGAGACACACACACACACTCACTGAGACACACACTCTCACTGAGACACACACTCTCACTGAGACACACACACACACTCTCACTGAGACACACACACACTCTCACTGAGACACACACACACACTCTTTCTCACTGAGACACACACACACACTCTCACTGAGACACACACACACACACTCTCACTGAGACACACACACACTCTCTCTCACTGAGACACACACACACACTCACTGAGACACCCACACACTCTCACTGAGACACACACACACTCTCTCTCACTGAGACACACACACACTCTCTCTCACTGAGACACACACACACACTCTCACTGAGACACACACACACTCTCTCTCACTGAGACACACACACACACTCACTGAGACACCCACACACTCTCACTGAGACACACACACACACTCTCTCACTGAGACACACACACACACTCTCACTGGGACACACACACACACACACTCTCTCTCACTGAGACACACACACACACTCTCTCACTGAGACACACACACACACTCTCTCTCACTGAGACACACACACACACTCTCTCACTGAGACACACACACACTCTCACTGGGACACACACACACACACACTCTCTCTCACTGAGACACACACACACACTCTCTCACTGAGACACACACACACACTCTCTCTCACTGAGACACACACACACACTCTCTCACTGAGACACACACACACACTCTCACTGAGACACACACACACACTCACTGAGACACACACTCTCACTGAGACACACACTCTCACTGAGACACACCCACACACTCTCACTGAGACACACACATTCTCACTGTGACACACACACACTCTCACTGAGACACACACACACACTCTCTCACTGAGACACACACAAACACACTCTCACTGAGACACACACACTCTCTCACTGAGACACACACACACTCTCTCACTGAGACACACACACTCTCTCACTGAGACACACACACACTCTCACTGAGACACACACACACACACTCTCACTGAGACACACACACACACACTCTCACTGTGACACACACACACACACAGTCTCACTGAGACACACACACACACTCTCTCTCACTGAGACACACACACACACTCTCTCACTGAGACACACACACACACTCTCACTGAGACACACACTCTCACTGAGACACACACTCTCACTGAGACACACACACACACTCTCACTGAGACACACACACACACACTCACTGAGACACCCACACACTCTCACTGAGACACACACATTCTCACTGTGACACACACACACTCTCACTGAGACACACACACACACTCTCTCACTGAGACACACACAAACACACTCTCGCTCACTGAGACACACACACTCTCTCACTGAGACACACACACTCTCTCACTGAGACACACACACTCTCTCACTGAGACACACACACACACACACTCTCACTGAGACACACACGCACACTCTCACTGAGACACACACACACACACTCTCACTGAGACACACACACACACACTCTCACTGAGACACACACACACTCTCTCTCACTGAGACACACACACACTCTCTCTCACTGAGACACACACACACACTCTCTCTCTCACTGAGACACACACACACACTCTCTCTCTCACTGAGACACACACACACACTCTCTCTCTCACTGAGACACACACACACACATTCTCACTGTGACACACACACACACTCTCACTGAGACACACACACACTCTCACTGAGACACACACACACACGCACACTCTCTCTCACTGAGACACACACACACACTCTCTCTCACTGAGACACACACACACACTCTCACTGAGACACACACACACACCCTCACTGAGACACACACACACACTCTCACTGAGACACACACACACTCTCTCTCACTGAGACACACACACACTCTCTCTCACTGAGACACACACACACATTCTCACTGTGACACACACACACATTCTCACTGTGACACACACACAATCTCACTGAGACACACACACACACTCTCTCTCACTGAGACACACACACACACTCTCTCACTGAGACACACACACACACTCTCACTGAGACACACACACACACTCTCACTGAGACACACACACACACTCACTGAGACACACACTCTCACTGAGACACACTCACACTCTCTCACTGAGACACACACACACTCTCTCTCACTGAGACACACACACACACTCTCTCTCACTGAGACACACACACACTCTCACTGAGACACACACACACACTCTCACTGAGACACACACACACTCTCACTGAGACACCCACACACTCTCACTGAGACACACACACACACACTCTCACTGTGACACACACACACACACACTCTCACTGAGACACACACACACACTCTCTCTCACTGAGACACACACACACACTCTCTCACTGAGACACACACACACACTCTCACTGAGACACACACACACACTCACTGAGACACACACTCTCACTGAGAAACACACTCTCACTGAGACACACACACACACTCTCACTGAGACACACACACACACACTCACTGAGACACCCACACACTCTCACTGTGACACACACACACACACACACACTCTCACTGAGACACACACACACACTCTCTCACTGAGACACACACAAACACACTCTCACTGAGACACACACACTCTCTCACTGAGACACACACACTCTCTCACTGAGACACACACACACTCTCACTGAGACACACACACGCACACTCTCACTGAGACACACACGCACACTCTCACTGAGACACACACACACACTCTCACTGAGACACACACACACACTCTCTCACTGAGACACACACACACACTCTCCCTCACTGAGACACACACACACACTCTCTCACTGAGACACACACACACTCTCTCTCACTGAGACACACACACACACTCTCTCTCTCACTGAGACACACACACACACTCTCTCTCTCACTGAGACACACACACACATTCTCACTGTGACACACACACACACTCTCACTAAGACACACTCACACACTCTCACTGAGACACACACACACGCACACTCTCTCTCACTGAGACACACACACACACTCTCTCTCACTGAGACACACACACACACTCTCACTGAGACACACACACACTCTCTCTCACTGAGACACACACACACACACTCTCTCTCACTGAGACACACACACACATTCTCACTGTGACACACACACACTCTCACTGAGACACACACACACTCTCTCTCACTGAGACACACACACACACTCTCTCTCACTGAGACACACACACACACTCTCACTGAGACACACACACACTCTCACTGAGACACACACACACACTCTCACTGAGACACACACACACGCACACTCTCTCTCACTGAGACACACACACACACTCTCTCTCACTGAGACACACACACACACTCTCACTGAGACACACACACACTCTCTCACACTGAGACACACACACACACACTCTCTCTCACTGAGACACACACACACATTCTCACTGTGACACACACACACTCTCACTGAGACACACACACACTCTCTCTCACTGAGACACACACACACACTCTCTCTCACTGAGACACACACACACACTCTCACTGAGACACACACACACTCTCACTGAGACACACACACACACTCTCACTGAGACACACACACACTCTCTCTTACTGAGACACACACACACACTCTCACTGAGACACACACACACACTCTCTCTCACTGAGACACACACACACACTCTCTCACTGAGACACACACACACACTCTCACTGAGACACACACACACACTCTCACTGAGACACACACACACACTCACTGAGACACACACTCTCACTGAGACACACACACACTCTCTCACTGAGACACACACACACACACTCTCTCACTGAGACACACACACACTCTCTCACTGAGACACACACACACACACTCTCACTGAGACACACACACTCTCTCACTGAGACACACACACACGCACACTCTCTCTCACTGAGACACACACACGCACACTCACTGAGACACACACGCACACTCTCACTGAGACACACACACACTCTCTCTCACTGAGACACACACACACACACTCTCTCACTGAGACACACACACACACACTCTCTCACTGAGACACACACAAACACACTCTCACTCAGACACACACACTCTCTCACTGAGACACACACACACTCTCACTGAGACACACACACACACTCTCACTGAGACACACACACTCTCTCACTGAGACACACACACTCTCTCACTGAGACACACACACACACTCTCACTGAGACACACACACACTCTCACTGAGACACACACACGCACACTCTCACTGAGACACACACGCACACTCTCACTGAGACACACACACTCTCTCTCACTGAGACACACACACACTCTCTCTCTCACTGAGACACACACACACACACACTCTCACTGAGACACACACAAACACACTCTCACTGAGACACACACAAACACACTCTCACTGAGACACACACAAACACTCTCTCTCACTGAGACACACACACACTCTCACTGACACACACACACTCTCACTGACACACACACACTCTCACTGACACACACACACTCTCACTGAGACACACACACACTCTCTCTCACTGAGACACACACACACTCTCTCTCACTGAGACACACACACACGCACACTCTCTCTCACTGAGACACACACACTCTCTCTCACTGAGACACACACACACACTCTCACTGAGACACACACACACACTCTCACTGAGACACACACACACGCACTCACTGAGACACACACACACTCTCACTGAGACACACACACACTCTCTCACTGAGACACACACGCACACTCTTACTGAGACACACACACACATTCTCACTGTGACACACACACAGTCTCACTGAGACACACACACACACACACACTCTCTCACTGAGACACACACACACACTCTCACTGAGACACACACACACACTCTCACTGAGACACACACACACACTCACTGAGACACACACTCTCACTGAGACACACACACACACACTCTCACTGAGACACACACACACACACTCTCTCACTGAGACACACACACACTCTCTCTCACTGAGACACACACAAACACACTCTCACTGAGACACACACACTCTCTCACTGAGACACACACACTCTCTCACTGAGACACACACGCACACTCTCACTGAGACACACACACACACTCTCACTGAGACACACACACACTCTCACTGAGACACACACACACTCTCACTGAGACACACACACGCACTCACTGAGACACACACACACTCTCACTGAGACACACACACACTCTCACTGAGACACACACACACACTCTCACTGACACACACTCTCACTGACACACACACACACACTCTCACTGAGACACACACACACTCTCACTGAGACACACACACACTCTCACTGAGACACACACACGCACTCACTGAGACACACACACACTCTCACTGAGACACACACACACTCTCACTGAGACACACACACACACTCTCACTGACACACACTCTCACTGACACACACACACACACTCTCACTGAGACACACACACACTCTCACTGAGACACACACACACATACACACTCTCACTGAGACACACACACACTCTCACTGACACACACTCTCACTGACACACACACACACACACACACTCTCACTGACACACACACACACTCTCACTGACACACACACACACTCTCACTGAGACACACACACACACACTCTCACTGAGACACACACACGCACTCACTGAGACACACACACGCACTCACTGAGACACACACACACTCTCACTGAGACACACACACACTCTCACTGAGACACACACACACTCTCTCACTGAGACACACACACACTCTCTCACTGAGACACACACACACACACTCTCACTGACACACACACACACACTCTCACTGAGACACACACACACTCTCACTGAGACACACACACACACACTCTCACTGAGACACACACACACACATTCTCACTGTGACACACACACACATTCTCACTGTGACACACACACACACTCTCACTGACACACACACACTCTCACTGACACACTCACACTCTCACTGAGACACACACACACACTCTCACTGAGACACACACACAAACACACACACAGTCTCACTGAGACACACACACACTCTCACTGAGACACACACACACTCTCTCACTGAGACACACACACACTCTCTCACTGAGACACACACATTCTCTCACTGAGACACACACACACTCTCACTGAGAGACACACACGCACACTCTCACTGAGACACACACGCACACTCTCACTGAGACACACACACACTCTCTCTCACTGAGACACACACACACTCTCTCTCACTGAGACACACACACACACTCTCTCTCTCACTGAGACACAAACACACACACTCTCACTGAGACACACACAAACACACTCTCACTGAGACACACACAAACACTCTCACTGAGACACACACACACTCTCTCTCACTGAGACACACACACACACTCTCACTGACACACACACACTCTCACTGACACACACACACTCTCACTGACACACACACACTCTCACTGACACACACACACACTCTCACTGACACACAAACACTCTCACTGAGACACACACACACTCTCACTGAGACACGCACACACACTCTCTCTCTCACTGAGACACGCACACACACTCTCTCTCACTGAGACACACACACACTCTCTCTCACTGAGACACACACACACTCTCTCTCACTGAGACACACACACACACTCACTCTCACTGAGACACACACACACACTCACTGAGACACACACACTCTCTCTCACTGAGACACACACACACACACTCTCTCACTGAGACACACACAAACACACTCTCACTCAGACACACACAAACACACTCTCACTCAGACACACACACTCTCTCACTGAGACACACACACAAACACACACAGTCTCACTGAGACACACACACACTCTCACTGAGACACACACACACTCTCTCACTGAGACACACACACACTCTCACTGAGACACACACACACTCTCACTGAGACACACACACGCACACTCTCACTGAGACACACACGCACACTCTCACTGAGACACACACACACTCTCTCTCACTGAGACACACACACACACACTCTCTCACTGAGACACACACACACACACTCTCTCACTGAGACACACACAAACACACTCTCACTCAGACACACACACACACACTCTCTCTCACTGAGACACACACACACACTCACTGAGACACACACACACTCTCTCTCACTGAGACACACACACACACACTCTCTCACTGAGACACACACACACACACACTCTCACTGAGACACACACACACACTCTCTCTCTCACTGAGACACACACAAACACACTCTCACTGAGACACACACAAACACTCTCACTGAGACACACACACACTCTCTCTCACTGAGACACACACACACACTCTCACTGAGACACACACACACTCTCACTGCGACACACACACGCACACTCTCACTGAGACACACACGCACACTCTCACTGAGACACACACACTCTCTCTCACTGAGACACACACACACTCTCTCTCTCACTGAGACACACACACACACACACTCTCACTGAGACACACACACACACTCTCTCTCTCACTGAGACACACACAAACACACTCTCACTGAGACACACACAAACACTCTCACTGAGACACACACACACTCTCTCTCACTGAGACACACACACACTCTCACTGACACACACACACTCTCACTGACACGCACACACTCTCACTGACACACACACACTCTCACTGACACACACACACACTCTCACTGACACACAAACACTCTCACTGAGACACACACATACTCTCACTGAGACACACACACACTCTCTCTCACTGAGACACACACACACACTCACTGAGACACACACACACTCTCTCTCACTGAGACACACACACACACACTCTCTCACTGAGACACACACAAACACACTCTCACTCAGACACACACACACACACACTCTCTCTCACTGAGACACACACACACACTCACTGAGACACACACACACTCTCTCTCAGAGACACACACACACACACTCTCTCACTGAGACACACACACACACACTCTCTCACTGAGACACACACAAACACACTCTCACTCAGACACACACACTCTCTCACTGAGACACACACACAAACACACACACAGTCTCACTGAGACACACACACACTCTCTCACTGAGACACACACACACACTCTCACTGAGACACACACACTCTCACTGAGACACACACACACTCTCACTGAGACACACACACGCACACTCTCACTGAGACACACACACGCACACTCTCACTGAGACACACACGCACACTCTCACTGAGACACACACACACTCTCTCTCACTGAGACACACACTCTCGCTCACTGAGACACACACACACTCTCTCACTGAGACACACACTCTCACTGAGACACACTCACACTCTCTCACTGAGACACACACACACTCTCTCACTGAGACACACACACACACACTCACTGAGACACACACACACTCTCTCACTGAGACACACACACACACTCTCTCTCTCACTGAGACACACACACACACTCTCACTGAGACACACACACACTCTCACTGAGACACACACACACACTCACTGAGACACACACTCTCACTGAGACACACTCACACTCTCTCACTGAGACACACACACACTCTCTCTCACTGAGACACACACACACACTCTCTCTCACTGAGACACACACACACTCTCACTGAGACACACACACACACTCTCACTGAGACACACACACACTCTCACTGAGACACCCACACACTCTCACTGAGACACACACACACACACTCTCACCCTGACACACACACACACACAGTCTCACTGAGACACACACACACACTCTCTCTCACTGAGACACACACACACACTCTCTCACTGAGACACACACACACACTCTCACTGAGACACACACACTCTCTCACTGAGACACACACACTCTCTCACTGAGACACACACACACTCTCACTGAGACACACACACGCACACTCTCACTGAGACACACACGCACACTCTCACTGAGACACACACACACACTCTCTCACTGAGACACACACACACACTCTCCCTCACTGAGACACACACACACACTCTCTCACTGAGACACACACACACTCTCTCTCACTGAGACACACACACACACTCTCTCTCTCTCACTGAGACACACACACACACTCTCTCTCTCACTGAGACACACACACACATTCTCACTGTGACACACACACACACTCTCACTAAGACACACTCACACACTCTCACTGAGACACACACACACGCACACTCTCTCTCACTGAGACACACACACACACTCTCTCTCACTGAGACACACACACACACTCTCACTGAGACACACACACACTCTCTCTCACTGAGACACACACACACACTCTCTCTCACTGAGACACACACACACATTCTCACTGTGACACACACACACTCTCACTGAGACACACACACACACTCTCACTGAGACACACACACACTCTCTCTCACTGAGACACACACACACACTCTCTCTCACTGAGACACACACACACACTCTCACTGAGACACACACACACTCTCACTGAGACACACACACACACTCTCACTGAGACACACACACACTCTCTCTTACTGAGACACACACACACACTCTCACTGAGACACACACACACACTCTCTCTCACTGAGACACACACACACACTCTCTCTCACTGAGACACACACACACACTCTCTCACTGAGACACACACACACACTCTCACTGAGACACACACACACACTCTCACTGAGACACACACACACACTCACTGAGACACACACTCTCACTGAGACACACACACACTCTCTCACTGAGACACACACACACACACTCTCTCACTGAGACACACACACACTCTCTCACTGAGACACACACACACACACTCTCACTGAGACACACACACTCTCTCACTGAGACACACACACACGCACACTCTCTCTCACTGAGACACACACACGCACACTCACTGAGACACACACGCACACTCTCACTGAGACACACACACACTCTCTCTCACTGAGACACACACACACACACTCTCTCACTGAGACACACACACACACACTCTCTCACTGAGACACACACAAACACACTCTCACTCAGACACACACACTCTCTCACAGAGACACACACACTCTCTCACTGAGACACACACACTCTCTCACTGAGACACACACACTCTCTCACTGAGACACACACACACACTCTCACTGAGACACACACACACTCTCACTGAGACACACACACGCACTCTCACTGAGACACACACACACTCTCACTGAGACACACACACGCACACTCTCACTGAGACACACACGCACACTCTCACTGAGACACACACACTCTCTCTCACTGAGACACACACACACTCTCTCTCTCACTGAGACACACACACACACACACTCTCACTGAGACACACACAAACACACTCTCACTGAGACACACACAAACACACTCTCACTGAGACACACACAAACACTCTCTCTCACTGAGACACACACACACTCTCACTGACACACACACACTCTCACTGACACACACACACTCTCACTGACACACACACACTCTCACTGACACACACACACACTCTCTCTCACTGAGACACACACACACTCTCTCTCACTGAGACACACACACACGCACACTCTCTCTCACTGAGACACACACACACACTCTCTCTCACTGAGACACACACACACACTCTCACTGAGACACACACACACGCACTCACTGAGACACACACACACTCTCACTGAGACACACACACACTCTCTCACTGAGACACACACGCACACTCTTACTGAGACACACACACACATTCTCACTGTGACACACACACAGTCTCACTGAGACACACACACACACACACACTCTCTCACTGAGACACACACACACACTCTCACTGAGACACACACACACACTCTCACTGAGACACACACACACACTCACTGAGACACACACTCTCACTGAGACACACACACACACACTCTCACTGAGACACACACACACACACTCTCTCACTGAGACACACACACACACACTCTCTCACTGAGACACACACAAACACACTCTCACTGAGACACACACACTCTCTCACTGAGACACACACACTCTCTCACTGAGACACACACGCACACTCTCACTGAGACACACACACACACTCTCACTGAGACACACACACACTCTCACTGAGACACACACACACTCTCACTGAGACACACACACGCACTCACTGAGACACACACACACTCTCACTGAGACACACACACACTCTCACTGAGACACACACACACACTCTCACTGACACACACTCTCACTGACACACACACACACACTCTCACTGAGACACACACACACTCTCACTGAGACACACACACACATACACACTCTCACTGAGACACACACACACTCTCACTGACACACACTCTCACTGACACACACACACACTCTCACTGACACACACACACACACTCTCACTGACACACACACACACTCTCACTGAGACACACACACACACACTCTCACTGAGACACACACACGCACTCACTGAGACACACACACACTCTCACTGAGACACACACACACTCTCTCACTGAGACACACACACACTCTCACTGACACACACTCTCACTGACACACACACACACACACTCTCACTGACACACACACACACACTCTCACTGAGACACACACACACTCTCACTGAGATACACACACACACACACTCTCACTGAGACACACACACACACATTCTCACTGTGACACACACACACATTCTCACTGTGACACACACACACACTCTCACTGACACACACACACTCTCACTGACACACTCACACTCTCACTGAGACACACACACACACTCTCACTGAGACACACACACAAACACACACACAGTCTCACTGAGACACACACACACTCTCACTGAGACACACACACACTCTCTCACTGAGACACACACACACTCTCTCACTGAGACACACACATTCTCTCACTGAGACACACACACACTCTCACTGAGAGACACACACGCACACTCTCACTGAGACACACACGCACACTCTCACTGAGACACACACACACTCTCTCTCACTGAGACACACACACACTCTCTCTCACTGAGACACACACACACACTCTCTCTCTCACTGAGACACAAACACACACACTCTCACTGAGACACACACAAACACACTCTCACTGAGACACACACAAACACTCTCACTGAGACACACACACACTCTCTCTCACTGAGACACACACACACACTCTCACTGACACACACACACTCTCACTGACACACACACACTCCCACTGACACACACACACACTCTCACTGACACACAAACACTCTCACTGAGACACACACACACTCTCACTGAGACACGCACACACACTCTCTCTCTCACTGAGACACGCACACACACTCTCTCTCACTGAGACACACACACACTCTCTCTCACTGAGACACACACACACTCTCTCTCACTGAGACACACACACACACTCACTCTCACTGAGACACACACACACACTCACTGAGACACACACACTCTCTCTCACTGAGACACACACACACACACTCTCTCACTGAGACACACACAAACACACTCTCACTCAGACACACACAAACACACTCTCACTCAGACACACACACTCTCTCACTGAGACACACACACAAACACACACAGTCTCACTGAGACACACACACACTCTCACTGAGACACACACACACTCTCTCACTGAGACACACACACACTCTCACTGAGACACACACACACTCTCACTGAGACACACACACGCACACTCTCACTGAGACACACACGCACACTCTCACTGAGACACACACACACTCTCTCTCACTGAGACACACACACACACACTCTCTCACTGAGACACACACACACACACTCTCTCACTGAGACACACACAAACACACTCTCACTCAGACACACACACTCTCTCACTGAGACACACACACAAACACACACACAGTCTCACTGAGACACACACACACTCTCACTGAGACACACACACACACTCTCACTGAGACACACACACTCTCTCACTGAGACACACACACTCTCTCACTGAGACACACACACACACTCTCACTGAGACACACACACACTCTCACTGCGACACACACACGCACACTCTCACTGAGACACACACGCACACTCTCACTGAGACACACACACTCTCTCTCACTGAGACACACACACACTCTCTCTCTCACTGAGACACACACACACACACACTCTCACTGAGACACACACACACACTCTCTCTCTCACTGAGACACACACAAACACACTCTCACTGAGACACACACAAACACTCTCACTGAGACACACACACACTCTCTCTCACTGAGACACACACACACTCTCACTGACACACACACACTCTCACTGACACGCACACACTCTCACTGACACACACACACTCTCACTGACACACACACACACTCTCACTGACACACAAACACTCTCACTGAGACACACACATACTCTCACTGAGACACACACACACTCTCTCTCACTGAGACACACACACACACTCACTGAGACACACACACACTCTCTCTCACTGAGACACACACACACACACTCTCTCACTGAGACACACACAAACACACTCTCACTCAGACACACACACACACACACTCTCTCTCACTGAGACACACACACACACTCACTGAGACACACACACACTCTCTCTCACTGAGACACACACACACACACTCTCTCACTGAGACACACACAAACACACTCTCACTCAGACACACACACTCTCTCACTGAGACACACACACAAACACACTCTCACTGAGACACACACACTCTCTCACTGAGACACACACACTCTCTCACTGAGACACACACACTCTCACTGAGACACACACACACTCTCACTGAGACACACACACGCACACTCTCACTGAGACACACACACGCACACTCTCACTGAGACACACACGCACACTCTCACTGAGACACACACACACTCTCTCTCACTGAGACACACACTCTCTCTCACTGAGACACACACTCTCTCTCACTGAGACACACACACACACTCTCTCTCTCACTGAGACACACACGCACACTCTCACTGAAACACACACACACACACTCTCTCTCTCACTGAGACACACACACACACTCTCACAGACACACACACACACTCTCTCTCTCACTGAGACACACACAAACACACTCTCACTGAGACACACACAAACACTCTCACTGAGACACACACACACTCTCTCTCACTGAGACACACACACACACTCTCTCACTGAGACACACACACACACTCACTGAGACACCCACACACTCTCACTGAGACACACACATTCTCACTGTGACACACACACACACACTCTCACTGAGACACACTCACACACACTCTCTCACTGAGACACACACACACACACACTCTCTCACTGAGACACACACAAACACACTCTCACTGAGACACACACACTCTCTCACTGAGACACACACACTCTCTCACTGAGACACACACGCACACTCTCACTGAGACACACACACACTCTCTCTCACTGAGACACACACACACACACTCTCTCACTGAGACACACACAAACACACTCTCACTGAGACACACACACTCTCTCACTGAGACACACACACTCTCTCACTGAGACACACACGCACACTCTCACTGAGACACACACACTCTCTCTCTCACTGAGACACACACACACATTCTCACTGTGACACACACACACAAACACACTCTCACTGAGACACACACACTCTCTCACTGAGACACACACACAGTCTCACTGAGACACACACGCACTCTCTCTCACTGAGACACACACACACTCTCTCTCACTGAGACACACACGCACACTCTCTCTCTCACTGAGACACACACGCACATTCTCTCTCTCACTGAGACACACACACACATTCTCACTGTGACACACACACACACACACACACTCTCACTGAGACACACTCACACACTCTCACTGAGACACACACACACACACACTCTCTCTCACTGAGACACACACACACTCTCTCTCACTGAGACACACACACACACTCTCACTGAGACACACCCACACACTCTCACTGAGACACACACACACATTCTCACTGTGACACACACACACACATTCTCACTGTGACACACACACAGTCTCACTGAGACACACACACACACACTCTCTCTCACTGAGACACACACACACACTCTCTCACTGAGACACACACACACTCTCACTGAGACATACACACACACTCTCACTGAGACACACACACACTCACTGAGACACACACTCTCACTGAGACACACACACACACTCTCACTGAGACACACACACAATCTCACTGAGACTCACACACACACACACTCTCACTGAGACACACACACACTCTCTCACTGAGACACACACACACTCTCTCACTGAGACACACACACACTCTCACTGACACACACACACACTCTCTCACTGAGACACACACACACTCTCACTGACACACACACACACACTCTCACTGAGACACACACACACACTCTCACTGAGACACACACACACACACTCACTGAGACACACACACACTCTCACTGAGACACACACACACTCTCACTGAGACACACACACACTCTCACTGAGACACACACACACTCTCAGTGACACACACACACACTCTCACTGACACACACACTCACTCTCACTGACACACACACACACACTCACTGACACACACACACACACTCTCACTGAGACACACACACACTCTCACTGAGACACACACACACACTCTCACTGAGACACACACACACTCTCACTGAGACACACACACACTCTCTCACTGAGACACACACACACTCTCACTGACACACACACACACACTCTCACTGACACACACACACACACTCTCACTGAGACACACACACACACTCTCACTGAGACACACACACACACACTCACTGAGACACACACACACTCTCACTGAGACACACACACACTCTCACTGAGACACACACACACTCTCAGTGACACACACACACACACTCTCACTGACACACACACACACTCTCACTGACACACACACACACACTCACTGACACACACACACACACTCTCACTGAGACACACACACACTCTCACTGAGACACACACACACTCTCACTGAGACACACACACACACTCTCACTTAGACACACACACACTCACTGAGACACACACACTCACTGAGACACACACACACACTCTCACTGAGACACACACACACTCTCACTGAGACACACACACACTCTCAGTGACACACACACACACACACTCTCACTGACACACACACACACACTCTCACTGAGACACACACACACTCTCACTGAGACACACACACACACTCTCACTGAGACACACACACACACTCTCACTGACACACACACACACACTCTCACTGAGACACCCACACACTCTCACTGTGACACACACACAGTCTCACTGAGACACACACACACTCTCTCTCACTGTGACACACACACACACAGTCTCACTGAGACACACACACACTCTCACTGAGACACACACACACACACTCTCACTGAGACACACACACACACACACTCTCACTGAGACACACACACACACACTCTCACTGAGACACACACACACACTCACTGAGACACACACACTCACTGAGACACACACACTCTCACTGAGACACACACACACACTCTCTCACTGAGACACACACACACTCTCTCACTGAGACACACACACACTCTCACTGACACACACACACTCTCATTGACACACACACACACACTCACTGACACACACACACACTCTCACTGAGACACACACACACTCTCTCACTGAGACACACACACACTCTCACTGACACACACACACTCTCATTGACACACACACACACACTCACTGACACACACACACACACACTCTCTCACTGAGACACACACACACTCTCTCTCACTGTGACACACACACACACACTCTCACTGAGACACACACACACACTCTCACTGAGACACACACACACACACTCTCACTGAGACACACACACACACTCACTGAGACACACACACTCACTGAGACACACACACACTCTCACTGAGACACACACACACTCTCTCACTGAGACACACACACACTCTCACTGACACACACACACACACTCTCACTGAGACACACACACACACTCTCACTGAGACACACACACACCCTCTCACTGAGACACACACACACACACTCACTGAGACACACACACACACACTCACTGAGACACACACACACTCACTGAGACACACACACACTCTCACTGAGACACACACACACTCTCAGTGACACACACACACACACTCTCAGTGACACACACACACACACTCACTGACACACACACACACACTCACTGACACACACACACACACTCACTGACACACACACACACACTCTCACTGAGACACACACACACTCTCACTGAGACACACACACACACTCTCACTTAGACACACACACACTCACTGAGACACACACACTCACTGAGACACACACACACTCTCACTGAGACACACACACACACTCTCACTGAGGCACACACACACACTCTCACTGACACACACACACACTCTCAGTGACACACACACACACACTCTCACTGACACACACACACACACACTCTCACTGAGACACACACACACTCTCACTTAGACACACACACACTCACTGAGACACACACACTCACTGAGACACACACACACTCTCACTGAGACACACACACACTCTCACTGAGACACACACACACTCTCACTGACACACACACACACACTCACTGACACACACACACACACACACTCTCTCTCACTGAGACACACACACACTCTCTCTCACTGAGACACACACACACTCTCTCTCACTGAGACACACACACACTCTCACTGACACACACACACTCTCATTGACACACACACACACACACACTCACTGACACACACACACACTCTCACTGAGACACACACACACTCTCTCACTGAGACACACACACACTCTCACTGACACACACACACTCTCATTGACACACACACACACACTCACTGACACACACACACACACACTCTCTCACTGAGACACACACACACTCTCTCTCACTGTGACACACACACACACACTCTCACTGAGACACACACACACACTCTCAGTGAGACACACACACACACACTCTCACTGAGACACACACACACACTCACTGAGACACACACACACTCTCACTGACACACACACACTCTCATTGACACACACACACACACTCACTGACACACACACACACACACTCTCTCACTGAGACACACACACACTCTCTCTCACTGTGACACACACACACACACTCTCACTGAGACACACACACACACTCTCACTGAGACACACACACACACACTCTCACTGAGACACACACACACACTCACTGAGACACACACACTCACTGAGACACACACACACTCTCACTGAGACACACACACACTCTCTCACTGAGACACACACACACTCTCTCACTGAGACACACGCACACTCTCACTGACACACACACACACACTCTCACTGACACACACACACACACTCTCACTGAGACACACACACACACTCTCACTGAGACACACACACACCCTCTCACTGAGACACACACACACACACTCACTGAGACACACACACACACACTCACTGAGACACACACACACTCACTGAGACACACACACACTCTCACTGAGACACACACACACTCTCACTGAGACACACACACACTCTCAGTGACACACACACACACACTCTCAGTGACACACACACACACACTCACTGACACACACACACACACTCACTGACACACACACACACACTCTCACTGAGACACACACACACTCTCACTGAGACACACACACACACTCTCACTTAGACACACACACACTCACTGAGACACACACACTCACTGAGACACACACACACTCTCACTGAGACACACACACACTCTCACTGAGACACACACACACACTCTCACTGAGGCACACACACACACTCTCACTGACACACACACACACTCTCAGTGACACACACACACACACTCTCACTGACACACACACACACACACTCTCACTGAGACACACACACACTCTCACTTAGACACACACACACTCACTGAGACACACACACTCACTGAGACACACACACACTCTCACTGAGACACACACACACTCTCACTGACACACACACACACACTCACTGACACACACACACACACACTCTCTCTCACTGAGACACACACACACTCTCTCACTGAGACACACACACACTCTCTCTCACTGAGACACACACACACACTCACTGAGACACCCACACACTCTCACTGAGACACACACACACATTCTCACTGTGACACACACACACATTCTCACTGTGACACACACACAGTCTCACTGAGACACACACACACACACTCTCTCTCACTGAGACACACACACACACTCTCTCACTGAGATACACACACACTCTCACTGAGACATACACACACACTCTCACTGAGACACACACACTCACTGAGACACACACTCTCACTGAGACACACACACACACACTCTCACTGAGACACACACACTCTCACTGAGACTCACACACACACACACTCTCACTGAGACACACACACACACTCACTGAGACACACACACACTCTCACTGAGACACACACACAAACTCTCACTGACACACACACACACACACACTCTCACTGACACACACACACACACACTCACTGACACACACACACACACACTCACTGACACACACACACACACTCTCACTGAGACACCCACACACTCTCACTGTGACACACACACACATTCTCACTGTGACACACACACACACACATTCTCACTGTGACACACACACAGTCTCACTGAGACACACACACACTCTCTCTCACTGTGACACACACACACACAGTCTCACTGAGACACACACACACACACTCTCACTGAGACACACACACACACTCTCACTGAGACACACACACACACTCACTGAGACACACACACACACTCACTGAGACACACACACTCACTGAGACACACACACACTCTCACTGAGACACACACACACTCTCTCACTGAGACACACACACACTCTCACTGACACACACACACACACTCTCACTGACACACACACACACACTCTCACTGAGACACACACACACACTCTCACTGAGACACACACACACACTCACTGAGACACACACACACACACTCTCACTGAGACACACACACACTCTCAGTGACACACACACACACACTCTCACTGACACACACACACACTCTCACTGACACACACACACACTCTCACTGACACACACACACACACTCACTGACACACACACACACACTCTCACTGAGACACACACACACTCTCACTGAGACACACACACACACTCTCACTTAGACACACACACACTCACTGAGACACACACACTCACTGAGACACACACACACTCTCACTGAGACACACACACACTCTCACTGAGACACACACACACACTCTCAGTGAGACACACACACACACTCTCACTGACACACACACACACTCTCAGTGACACACACACACACACTCTCACTGACACACACACACACACTCTCACTGAGACACACACACACACTCTCACTTAGACACACACACACTCACTGAGACACACACACTCACTGAGACACACACACACTCTCACTGAGACACACACACACTCTCACTGAGACACCCACACACTCTCACTGTGACACACACACACATTCTCACTGAGACACACACACACACACAGTCTCACTGAGACACACACACACACTCTCTCTCACTGAGACACACACACTCTCTCTCACTGAGACACACACACACACTCTCACTGAGACACACACACACACTCTCACTGAGACACACACACACACACACACTCTCTCACTGAGACACACACACACACTCTCACTGAGACACACACACACTCTCACTGAGACACACACACACAGTCTCATTGAGACACACACACACAGTCTCACTGACACACACACACAGTCCCTCTGAGACACACACACACTCTCACTGACACACACACACACTCTCACTGACACACACACACACTCTCACTGACACACACACACACACTCTCACTCACACACACACACACTCTCACTGAGACACACACTCACTCTCACTGACACACACACACACTCTCACTCACACAAACACACACTCTCACTGAGACACACACACACATCCTCTCTCACTGAGACACACACTCTCACTGAGACACACACACAGTCTCACTGACACACACACACTCTCACTGACACACACACACTCTCACTGACACACACACACACACACACACACTCTCTCACTGACACACACACACTCTCTCACTGACACACACACACACTCTCTCACTGGGACACACACACACTCTCACTGAGACACACACACACACTCTCACTGAGACACACACACACACTCACTGAGACACACACTCTCACTGAGACACACACACACACTCTCTCACTGACACACACACACACACTCTCTCACTGAGACACAGACTCTCACTGAGACACACACACACTCTCACTGAGACACACACACTCTCACTGAGACACACACACACACACTCTCACTGAGACACACACACACTCTCACTGAGACACACACACACTCAAACTGAGACACACACACACACACTCACTGAGACACACACACACTCACTGAGACACACACTCTCACTGACACACACACACACACACTCTCACTGACACACACACACACACTCTCACTGAGACAAACACACACACACACTCTCACTGAGACACACACACACACTCTCACTGAGACACACACACACACTCTCACTGACACACACACACACACTCTCACTGACACACACACACACTCTCTCACTGAGACACACACACACTCTCACTGAGACACACACACACTCTCACTGAGACACACACACACTCTCACTGAGACACACACACACTCTCTCTCACTGAGACACACACACACTCTCACTGACACACACACACTCTCACTGACACACACACACTCTCACTGACACACACACTCTCACTGACACACACACTCTCACTGACACACACACACTCACTGAGACAAACACACACACACACTCTCACTGAGACACACACACTCACACACTCTCACTGAGACACACACACACTCTCACTGACACACACACACACTCTCTCACTGACACACACACACTCTCTCACTGACACACACACACTCTCACTGAGACACACACACACTCTCACTGAGACACACACACACTCTCTCTCACTGAGACACACACACACTCTCACTGAGACACACACACACTCTCTCTCACTGAGACACACACACACACTCTCTCACTGAGACACACACACACTCTCTCACTGAGACACACACACACACACTCTCAGTGACACACACACACACACTCTCACTGACACACACACTCTCACTGACACACACACACACACTCTCACTGAGACACACACACACACTCTCTCTCACTGAGACACACACACACACTCTCACTGAGACACACACACACACTCTCACTGAGACACACACACACTCACTCTCACTGAGACACACACACACACACACACACTCTCACTGAGACACACACACACACTCTCTCACTGAGACACACACACACACACTCTCTCACTGAGACACACACACACACACTCTCTCACTGAGACACACACACACACTCTCACTGAGACACACACACACACACTCTCACTGAGACGCACACACACACTCTCACTGAGACACACACACACACTCTCACTGACACACACACACACTCTCTCACTGAGACACACACACACTCTCACTGAGACACACACACACTCTCACTGAGACACACACACACTCTCTCTCACTGAGACACACACACACACTCTCACTGACACACACACACTCTCACTGACACACACACTCTCACTGACACACACACTCTCACTGAGACAAACACACACACACACTCTCACTGAGACACACACACTCACACACTCTCACTGAGACACACACACACACTCTCACTGACACACACACACACTCTCTCACTGACACACACACACTCTCTCACTGACACACACACACTCTCACTGAGACACACACACACTCTCACTGAGACACACACACACTCTCTCTCACTGAGACACACACACACTCTCTCTCACTGAGACACACACACACTCTCTCTCACTGAGACACGCACACACACTCTCTCTCTCACTGAGACACACACAAACACTCTCTCACTGAGACACACACACACACTCTCTCACTGAGACACACACACACTCTCACTGAGACACACACACACACTCTCACTGAGACACACACACACACTCTCACTGAGACACACACACACTCTCTCTCACTGAGACACACACACTCTCTCTCTCACTGAGACACACACACACACTCTCACTGAGACACACACACACTCTCTCTCACTGAGACACACACACACTCTCTCTCACTGAGACACACACACACACTCTCTCACTGAGACACACACACACTCTCTCACTGAGACACACACACACACACTCTCAGTGACACACACACACACACACTCTCAGTGACACACACACTCTCACTGACACACACACACACACTCTCACTGAGACACACACACACACTCTCACTGAGACACACACACACACTCTCTCACTGAGACACACTCACACACTCACTGAGACACCCACACACTCTCACTGTGACACACACACACATTCTCACTGTGACACACACACACACAGTCTCACTGAGACACACACACAGTCTCACTGAGACACACACACACACTCTCTCTCACTGAGACACACACACACACTCTCACTGAGACACACACACACACTCTCACTGAGACACACACACACTCACTCTCACTGAGACACACACACACACACACACACTCTCACTGAGACACACACACACACTCTCTCACTGAGACACACACACACACACTCTCTCACTGAGACACACACACACACACACTCTCTCACTGAGACACACACACACACTCTCACTGAGACACACACACACACACTCTCACTGAGACGCACACACACACTCTCACTGAGACACACACACACACTCTCACTGAGACACACACACACAGTCTCATTGAGACACACACACACAGTCTCACTGAGACACACACACACAGTCTCACTGACACACACACACTCTCACTGACACACACACACACACACACTCTCACTGAGACGCACACACACACTCTCACTGAGACACACACACACACTCTCACTGACACACACACACAGTGTCACTGAGACACACACACACTCTCACTGACACACACACACACTCTCACTGACACACACACACTCTCACTCACACACACACACACTCTCACTGAGACACACACACACTCTCACTGAGACACACACACACACATCCTCTCTCACTGAGACACACACACTCTCACTGAGACACACACACACTCTCACTGAGACACACACACAGTCTCACTGACACACACACACTCTCACTCACACACACACACACTCTCACTGACACACACACACTCTCTCACTGACACACACACACACTCTCTCACTGACACACACACACTCTCTCACTGACACACACACACACTCTCTCACTGAGACACACACACACACTCTCACTGAGACACACACACACACTCTCACTGAGACACACACACACACTCTCACTGAGACACACACTCACTCTCACTGAGACACACACTCACACTCACTGAGACACACACTCACTGAGACACACACACACTCTCACTGAGACACACACACTCTCACTGAGACACACACACACACACACTCTCACTGAGACACACACACACTCTCACTGAGACACACACACACACACTCACTGAGACACACACACACTCTCACTGACACACACACACACACTCTCACTGAGACACACACACACACTCTCACTGAGACACACACACACACTCTCACTGAGACACACACACACACACTCACTGAGACACACACACACACACTCACTGAGACACACACACACTCTCACTGAGACACACACACACTCTCAGTGACACACACACACACACTCTCACTGACACACACACACACTCTCACTGACACACACACACACTCTCTCACTGAGACACACACACACACTCTCACTGAGACACACACACACACTCACTGAGACACACACTCTCACTGAGACACACACACACACTCACTGAGACACAGACTCTCACTGAGACACACACACACTCTCACTGAGACACACACACTCTCACTGAGACACACACACACACACTCGCACTGAGACACACACACACTCTCACTGAGACACACACACACTCAAACTGAGACACACACACACACACTCACTGAGACACACACACACACTCACTGAGACACACACACACACTCTCACTGACACACACACACACTCTCAGTGACACACACACACACACTCTCACTGACACACACACACACACTCTCACTGAGACACACACACACACTCTCACTGAGACACACACACACACTCTCACTGAGACACACACACACTCTCTCTCACTGAGACACACACACACTCTCTCTCACTGAGACACACTCACACACTCACTGAGACACCCACACACTCTCACTGTGACACACACACACATTCTCACTGTGACACACACACACACAGTCTCACTGAGACACACACACAGTCTCACTGAGACACACACACACACTCTCTCTCACTGAGACACACACACACACTCTCACTGAGACACACACACACACTCTCACTGAGACACACACACACTCACTCTCACTGAGACACACACACACACACACACACTCTCACTGAGACACACACACACACACTCTCTCACTGAGACACACACACACACACTCTCTCACTGAGACACACACACACACACTCTCACTGAGACGCACACACACACTCTCACTGAGACGCACACACACACTCTCACTGAGACACACACACACAGTCTCACTGACACACACACACTCTCACTGACACACACACACACACACTCTCACTGAGACACACACACACACACACACTCTCACTGAGACGCACACACACACTCTCACTGAGACACACACACACACTCTCACTGACACACACACACAGTCTCACTGAGACACACACACACTCTCACTGACACACACACACACTCTCACTGACACACACACACACACTCTCACTCACACACACACACACTCTCACTGAGACACACACACACTCTCACTGAGACACACACACACTCTCACTGAGACACACACACACACATCCTCTCTCACTGAGACACACACACTCTCACTGAGACACACACACACTCTCACTGAGACACACACACACTCTCACTGACACACACACACAGTCTCACTGACACACACACACTCTCACTGACACACACACACACATTCTCTCACTGACACACACACACTCTCTCACTGACACACACACACACTCTCTCACTGAGACACACACACACACTCTCACTGAGACACACACACACACTCTCACTGAGACACACACTCACTGAGACACACACTCTCACTGAGACACACACACACACTCACTGAGACACACACACTCTCACTGAGACACACACACACACACTCTCACTGAGACACACACACACTCTCACTGAGACACACACACACACACTCTCACTGAGACACACACACACTCTCACTGAGACACACACACACTCAAACTGAGACACACACACACACACTCACTGAGACACACACACACACTCACTGAGACACACACTCTCACTGACACACACACACACACTCTCACTGACACACACACACACACTCTCACTGACACACACACACTCTCACTGACACACACACACACTCTCACTGACACACACACTCTCACTGAGACAAACACACACACACACTCTCACTGAGACACACACACACACACTCAATGACACACACACACACTCTCACTGAGACACACACACACTCTCACTGAGACACACACACACACACTCACTGAGACACACACACACACACTCAATGAGACACACACACTCTCTCTCACTGAGACACACACACACTCTCTCACTGCGACACACACACACTCTCTCTCTCACTGCGACACACAGACACACTCTCACTGAGACACACACACAAACACACTCTCACTGAGACACACACGCACACTGTCTCTCACTGAGACACACACACACTGTCTCTCACTGAGACACACACACACACTGTCTCTCACTGAGACACACACACACACTCACTGAGACACCCACACACTCTCACTGTCTCTCACTGAGAAACCCACACACTCACACTCACTGAGACACACACACACATTCTCACTGTGACACACACACACACTCTCAGACACACACACACACACTCTCACTGAGAGACACACACACACACTCTCACTGAGAGACACACACACACACACACACAGTCTCACTGAGACACACACTCTCACTGAGACACACACACACTCTTACTGAGACACACACACACACACTCTCACTGAGACACACACAGACACACACGCACTCTCACTGAGACACAAACAGACACTCTCACTGAGACACACACACACTCTCACTGAGACACAAACAGACACTTTCACTGAGACACACACACACACTCTCTCACTGAGACACACACACACACTCTCTCTCACTGCGACACACACAGACACACTCTCACTGAGACACACACACAAACACACTCTCACTGAGACACACACACAAACACACTCTCACTGAGACACACACGCACACTGTCTCTCACTGAGACACACACACACACTGTCTCTCACTGAGACACACACACACACTGTCTCTCACTGAGACACACACACGCACACTGTCTCTCACTGAGACACACACACACACTCACTGAGACACCCACACACTCTCACTGTCTCTCACTGAGACACCCACACACTCACACTCAGAGACACACACACACATTCTCACTGTGACACACACACACACACACACACACACACTCTCAGACACACACACACACACACTCTCACTGAGAGACACACACACACACTCTCACTGAGAGACACACACACACACACACACACACACAGTCTCACTGAGACACACACACACACACTCTCACTGAGACACACACACACACACACGCACTCTCACTGAGACACAAACAGACACTCTCACTGGGACACAAACAGACACTCTCACTGAGACACACACACACACACTCTGACTGAGAGACACACACACACACACACAGTCTCACTGAGACACAAACAGACACTCTCACTTAGACACAAACAGACACTCTCACTGAGACACACACACACTCTGACTGAGAGACACACACAGACACACACGCACTCTCACTGAGACACAAACAGACACTCTCACTTAGACACAAACAGACACTCTCACTGAGACACACACACACTCTCACTGAGACACACACACACACTCTCTCACTGAGACACACACACACACACTCTCACTGAGACACACACACACACACTCTCACTGAGACACACACACACACTCTCTCACTGAGACACACACACACACACACTCTCACTGAGACACACACACACACAGTGAGAGAGAGTGTGTGTGTGTGTCTCAGTGAGAGAGAGTGAGACACACACAGATACACTCTCTCACTGAGACACACACAGACACACTCTCACTGAGACACATACACACTCTCTCTCTCTCACTGAGACACACACACACGCTCTCACTGAGACACACACACACACACTCACTGAGACACACATAGACACACACGTACTCTCACTGAGACACAAACAGACACTCTCACTGAGACACACACACTCTCACTGAGCCACACACACACACTCTCACTGAGCCACACACACACACACTCTCACTGAGACACACACACACACTCTCACTGAGACACACACACACACACACTCTCTCACTGAGACACACACACACACACTCTCTCACTGAGCCACACACACACACACTCTCTCACTGAGACACACACACACACTCTCACTGAGACACACACACACACACTCTCACTGAGACACACACACACACTCTCTCACTGAGACACACACACACACACTCTCTCACTGAGCCACACACACACACACTCTCTCACTGAGCCACACACACACACACACACACACACTCTCTCACTGAGACACACACACACACACTCTCTCACTGAGACACACACACTCTCACTGAGACACACACACACTCTCTCACTGAGACACACAGAGACACACTCTCTCACTGAGACACACACACACATTTTCACTGAGACACACACTCACTGCGAGACACACACACACACACACTCTCTCTCACTGAGAGACACACACTCTCTCTCTCACTGAGACAAACACAGACACACACACTCTCACTGAGACACACACAGACACGCTCTCTCACTGAGACACACACAGACACACACACACTCTCACTGAGACACACACAGACACTCACTCTCACTGAGACACACACAGACACGCTCTCTCACTGTGAGACACACACACATTCTCTTACTGATACACACACACTCACTGAGACACACACACTCTCACTGAGACACACACACACTCTCTCTCACTGAGACACACACACTCTCACTGAGACACACACACACACTCTCTCACAGACACACACAGACACACTCTCTCACTGAGACACACACAGACACACACACTCTCACTGAGACACACACAGACACACACACTCTCACTGAGACACACACAGACACTCACTCTCACTGAGACACACACAGACACTCACTCTCACTGAGACACACACAGACACGCTCTCTCACTGTGAGACACACACACACATTCTCTTACTGATACACACACACACACTCACTGAGACACACACACACTCTCACTGAGACACACACACACTCTCTCTCACTGAGACACACACTCTCTCACTGAGACACACACACTCTCACTGAGACACACACACACACTCTCTCACAGACACACACAGACACACTCTCTCACTGAGACACACACAGACACGCTCTCTCACTGTGAGACACACACACACATTCTCTTACTGATACACACACACACACTCACTGAGACACACACACACTCTCACTGAGACACACACACACTCTCTCTCACTGAGACACACACTCTCTCACTGAGACACACACACTCTCACTGAGACACACACACACACTCTCTCACAGACACACACACACACTCTCTCTCACTGATACACACACACACACTCACTGAGACACACACACACTCTCTCTCACTGAGACACACACTCTCTCACTGAGACACACACACTCTCACTGAGACACACACACACACTCTCTCACAGACACACACAGACACACTCTCTCACTGAGACACACACAGACACACTCTCACTGAGACACACACAGACACACTCTCTCTCACTGAGACACACACAGACACTCTCTCTCACTGAGACACACACAGACACTCTCTCTCACTGAGACACACACACACACACTCACTGAGACACACACACACTCTCACTGAGAGACACACACACACACTCTCACTGAGAGACACACACACACACACACAGTCTCACTGAGACACACACACACACTCTCACTGAGACACACACACACTCTCACTGAGACACACACACACACACTCTCACTGAGACACAAACAGACACTCTCACTGAGACACAAACAGACACTCTCACTGAGACACACACACACTCTCACTGAGACACACACACACACTCTCACTGAGACACACACACACACTCTCACTGAGACACACACACACACTCTCACTGAGACACACACACTCTCTCACTGAGACACACACACTCTCTCACTGAGACACCCACACACACTCACTGAGACACACACACACATTCTCACTGTGACACACACACACATTCTCTCACTGACACACACTCACACACTCTCACTGAGACACACACACACTCTCTCTCACTGAGACACACACACACTCTCACTGAGACACACACACACTCTCTCACTGAGACACACACACACTCTCTCACTGAGACACACACACACACACTCTCTCTCACTGAGACACACACACACACACTCTCTCTCACTGAGACACACACACACTCTCACTGAGACACACACACACACTCACTGAGACACACACACACACTCACTGAGACACACACACACACTCACTGAGACACACACACACAGAGACACACACACTCACTGAGACACACACACTCACTCTCACTGAGACACACACACACTCTCACTGAGACACACACACACTCTCACTGAGACACACACACACACATTCAATGAGACACACACACACTCTCACTGAGACACACACACACTCTCACTGAGACACACACACACACTCACTGAGACACACACACACACACACTCAATGAGACACACACACACACTCTCTCTCTCACTGAGACACACACACACACACTCACTGAGACACACACACACACTCTCACTGAGACACACACACACACTCACTGAGACACACACACACACTCTCTCTCACTGCGACACACACACACACTCTCTCTCACTGCGACACACACAGACACACTCTCACTGAGACACACACACAAACACACTCTCACTGAGACACACACGCACACTGTCTCTCACTGAGACACACACACACACTGTCTCTCACTGAGACACACACACACACTGTCTCTCACTGAGACACACACACACACTCACTGAGACACCCACACACTCTCACTGTCTCTCACTGAGAAACCCACACACTCACACTCACTGAGACACACACACACATTCTCACTGTGACACACACACACACTCTCAGACACACACACACACACTCTCACTGAGAGACACACACACACACTCTCACTGAGAGACACACACACACACACACACAGTCTCACTGAGACACACACACACTCTTACTGAGACACACACACACACACTCTCACTGAGACACACACAGACACACACGCACTCTCACTGAGACACAAACAGACACTCTCACTGAGACACAAACAGACACTCTCTCACTGAGACACACACACACTCTCACTGAGACACAAACAGACACTCTCACTGAGACACACACACACACTCTCTCACTGAGACACACACACACACTCTCTCTCACTGCGACACACACAGACACACTCTCACTGAGACACACACACAAACACACTCTCACTGAGACACACACGCACACTGTCTCTCACTGAGACACACACACACACTGTCTCTCACTGAGACACACACACACACACTGTCTCTCACTGAGACACACACACACACACTGTCTCTCACTGAGACACACACACACACTCACTGAGACACCCACACACTCTCACTGTCTCTCACTGAGACACCCACACACTCACACTCAGAGACACACACACACATTCTCACTGTGACACACACACACACACACACACACACACTCTCAGACACACACACACTCTCACTGAGACACACACACAAACACACTCTCACTGAGACACACACGCACACTGTCTCTCACTGAGACACACACACACACTGTCTCTCACTGAGACACACACACACACACTGTCTCTCACTGAGACACACACACACACTCACTGAGACACCCACACACTCTCACTGTCTCTCACTGAGACACCCACACACTCACACTCAGAGACACACACACACATTCTCACTGTGACACACACACACACACACACACACACACACTCTCAGACACACACACACACACACTCTCACTGAGAGACACACACACACACACACACACACACAGTCTCACTGAGACACACACACACACACACTCTCACTGAGACACACACACACACACTCTCACTGAGACACACACAGACACACACGCACTCTCACTGAGACACAAACAGACACTCTCACTGAGACACAAACAGACACTCTCACTGAGACACACACACACACTCTCTCACTGAGACACACACACACACACTCTCACTGAGACACACACACACACTCTCTCACTGAGACACACACACACACACACTCTCACTGAGACACACACACACACACACTCTCACTGAGACACACACACACACACACTCTCACTGAGACACACACACACACACACTCTCTCACTGAGCCACACACACACACACTCTCTCACTGAGCCACACACACACACACTCTCTCTCACTGAGACACACACACTCTCACTGAGACACACACACTCTCACTGAGACACACTCACACTCTCACTGAGACACACACACAGACACACTCACACTGAGACACACACAGACACACTCTCTCACTGAGACACACACACACACTTTCACTGAGACACACACTCACTGCGAGACACACACACACACACACACTCTCTCACTGAGAGACACACACTCTCTCTCTCACTGAGACACACACAGACACACACACTCTCACTGAGACACACACAGACACGCTCTCTCACTGAGACACACACAGACACACACACTCTCACTGAGACACACACAGACACTCACTCTCACTGAGACACACACAGACACGCTCTCTCACTGTGAGACACACACACACACTCACTGAGACACACACACACATTCTCACTGTGACACACACACACATTCTCTCACTGACACACACTCACACACTCTCACTGAGACACACACACACTCTCTCTCACTGAGACACACACACACTCTCTCTCACTGAGACACACACACACTCTCACTGAGACACACACACACTCTCACTGAGACACACACACACACTCTCTCACTGAGACACACACACACACACTCTCTCTCACTGAGACACACACACACACACTCTCACTGAGACACACACACACACTCACTGAGACACACACACACACTCACTGAGACACACACACACACTCACTGAGACACACACACACAGAGACACACACACTCACTGAGACACACACACACACACTCTCACTGAGACACACACACACTCTCACTGAGACACACACACACACACTCAATGAGACACACACACACTTTCACTGAGACACACACACACTCTCACTGAGACACACACACACACACTCAATGAGACACACACACACACACTCTCTCACTGCGACACACACACACTCTCTCTCACTGCGACACACACAGACACACTCTCACTGAGACACACACACAAACACACTCTCACTGAGACACACACGCACACTGTCTCTCACTGAGACACACACACACTCTCACTGAGACACACACACACACTGTCTCTCACTGAGACACACACACACACTCACTGAGACACCCACACACTCTCACTGTCTCTCACTGAGACACCCACACACTCACACTCACTGAGACACACACACACATTCTCACTGTGACACACACACACACACACTCTCAGACACACACACACACACTCTCACTGAGAGACACACACACACACTCTCACTGAGAGACACACACACACACTCTCACTGAGAGACACACACACACACACACACACTCTCACTGAGACACACACACACACACTCTCACTGAGACACACACAGACACACACGCACTCTCACTGAGACACAAACAGACACTCTCACTGAGACACAAACAGACACTCTCTCACTGAGACACACACACACTCTCACTGAGACACAAACAGACACTCTCACTGAGACACACACACACACTCTCTCACTGAGACACACACACACACTCTCTCACTGAGACACACACACACACACACTCTCACTGAGACACACACACACACACACTCTCTCTCACTGAGACACACACACACACTCACTGAGACACACATAGACACACACGTACTCTCACTGAGACACAAACAGACACTCTCACTGAGCCACACACACACACTCTCACTGAGCCACACACACACACACTCTCACTGAGACACACACACACACTCTCACTGAGACACACACACACTCTCTCTCACTGAGACACACACACACTCTCACTGAGACACACACACACTCTCACTGAGACACACACACACACTCTCTCACTGAGACACACACACACACACTCTCACTGAGACACACACACACACACTCTCTCTCACTGAGACACACACACACACACTCTCACTGAGACACACACACACACTCACTGAGACACACACACACACTCACTGAGACACACACACACAGAGACACACACACTCACTGAGACACACACACACACACACTCTCACTGAGACACACACACACTCTCACTGAGACACACACACACACACTCAATGAGACACACACACACTTTCACTGAGACACACACACACTCTCACTGAGACACACACACACACACTCAATGAGACACACACACACACACTCTCTCACTGCGACACACACACACTCTCTCTCACTGCGACACACACAGACACACTCTCACTGAGACACACACACAAACACACTCTCACTGAGACACACACGCACACTGTCTCTCACTGAGACACACACACACTCTCACTGAGACACACACACACACTGTCTCTCACTGAGACACACACACACACTCACTGAGACACCCACACACTCTCACTGTCTCTCACTGAGACACCCACACACTCACACTCACTGAGACACACACACACATTCTCACTGTGACACACACACACACACACTCTCAGACACACACACACACACTCTCACTGAGAGACACACACACACACTCTCACTGAGAGACACACACACACACTCTCACTGAGAGACACACACACACACACACACACTCTCACTGAGACACACACACACACACTCTCACTGAGACACACACAGACACACACGCACTCTCACTGAGACACAAACAGACACTCTCACTGAGACACAAACAGACACTCTCTCACTGAGACACACACACACTCTCACTGAGACACAAACAGACACTCTCACTGAGACACACACACACACTCTCTCACTGAGACACACACACACACTCTCTCACTGAGACACACACACACACACTCTCACTGAGACACACACACACACACACTCTCTCTCACTGAGACACACACACACACTCACTGAGACACACATAGACACACACGTACTCTCACTGAGACACAAACAGACACTCTCACTGAGCCACACACACACACTCTCACTGAGCCACACACACACACACTCTCACTGAGACACACACACACACTCTCACTGAGACACACACACACACTCTCACTGAGACACACACACACACACTCTCACTGAGACACACACACACACACTCTCTCACTGAGCCACACACACTCTCTCACTGAGCCACACACACTCTCTCACTGAGCCACACACACACACACTCTCTCACTGAGCCACACACACACACACACACTCTCTCACTGAGACAGACACACACACTCTCACTGAGACACACACAGACACACTCTCTCACTGAGACACACACAGACACACACAGTCTCACTGAGACACACACACACACTCTCACTGAGACACACACACACACTTTCACTGAGACACACACTCACTGCGAGACAGACACACACACTCTCACTGAGAGACACACACTCTCTCTCTCACTGAGACACACACAGACACACACACTCTCACTGAGACACACACAGACACGCTCTCTCACTGAGACACACACAGACACACACACTCTCACTGAGACACACACAGACACTCACTCTCACTGAGACACACACAGACACGCTCTCTCACTGTGAGACACACACACACATTCTCTTACTGATACACACACACACACACACTCTCACTGAGACACACACACTCTCACTGAGACACACACACACACTCTCTCACTGAGACACACACACTCTCACTGAGACACACACACACACTCTCACAGACACACACAGACACACTCTCTCACTGAGACACACACAGACACACACACTCTCACTGAGACACACACAGACACACACACTCTCACTGAGACACACACAGACACGCTCTCTCACTGTGAGACACACACACACATTCTCTTACTGATACACACACACACACTCACTGAGACACACACACTCTCACTGAGACACACACACACACTCTCTCTCACTGAGACACACACACACTCTCTCTCACTGAGACACACACTCTCTCACTGAGACACACACACTCTCACTGAGACACACACAGACACACTCTCACTGAGACACACACAGACACACTCTCACTGAGACACACACAGACACACAATCTCTCACTGAGACACACACAGACACTCTCTCTCACTGAGACACACACAGACACTCTCTCTCACTGAGACACACACACACTCTCACTGAGACACACACACACTCTCACTGAGACACACACAGACACACAATATCTCACTGAGACATACACAGACACGCTCTCTCACTGAGACACACACAGACACGCTCTCTCACTGAGACACACACACACACACACACTCTCACTGAGACACACACACAGACACACTCTCACTGAGACACACACACACACTCTCACTGAGACACACACACACACTCTCACTGAGACACACACACACACTCTCACTTAGACACACACATACACACTCTCACTGAGAGACACACACTTTCTCACTGAGACACACACACAGACGCACACTCTCTCTCACTGAGACACACTCACCCACTCTCTCAATGAGACACACACATACACACACTCACTCTACTGACACACACACACTCACACTGAGACACACACACACACTCACACTGAGACACACACACACACTCTCTCACTGAGAGACACACATACACACTCTCACTGAGAGACACACACTTTCTCACTGAGACACACACACACACACGCACAGACACACTCATACACACTCTCTCTCACTGAGACACACACACAGACGCACACTCTCTCTCACTGAGACACACACAGACACACAATATCTCACTGAGACATACACAGACACGCTCTCTCACTGAGACACACACAGACACGCTCTCTTACTGAGACACACACACTCTCTCACTGAGACACACACACACAGACACACTCTCACTGAGACACAAACAGACACTCTCACTGAGACACACACACACACTCTCACTGAGACACACACACACTCTCACTTAGACACACACATACACACTCTCACTGAGAGACACACACTTTCTCACTGAGACACACACACAGACGCACACTCTCTCTCACTGAGACACACTCACCCACTCTCTCAATGAGACACACACATACACCCACTCTCTCAATGAGACACACACATACACACACTCACTCTACTGACACACACACACTCACTCTACTGACACACACACACACTCACACTGAGACACACACACACACACTCTCAATGAGACACACACACTCACACTCTCTCAATGAGACACACACAGACACACACTCTCACTGAGACACACACACACAGTCTCACTGAGACACACACACACTCAGACACACACACACACACTCAGACACACACACACACACTCAGACACACACACACACACTCTCACTGAGACACACACACTCTCACTGAGACACAAACAGACACTCTCACTGAGACACACACATACACACTCTCACTGAGAGACACACACTTTCTCACTGAGACACACTCACACACACACGCACAGACACACTCATACACACTCTCTCTCACTGAGACACACACACAGACGCACACTCTCTCTCACTGAGACACACTCACCCACTCTCTCAATGAGACACACACATACACACACTCACTCTACTGACACACACACACACTCTACTGACACACACACACACTCTACTGACACACACACACACTCACTCTCTCTCTCACTGAGACACACGCACACACACTCTCTCACTGAGACACACGCACACACACTCTCTCACTGAGACACACGCACACACACACTCTCTCACTGAGACACACGCACACACACACACTCTCACTGAGACACACGCACACACACACACAATCTCTCACTGAGACACACGCACACACACACACAATCTCTCACTGAGACACACACACACACACACACAATCTCTCACTGAGACACACACACACACACACAATCTCTCACTGAGACACACGCACACACACACACAATCTCTCACTGAGACACACGCACACACAATCTCTCACTGAGACACACGCACACACAATCTCTCACTGAGACACACGCACACACACACACAATCTCTCACTGAGACACACGCACACACACACACAATCTCTCACTGAGACACATGCACACACACACACACAATCTCTCACTGAGACACACACACACACACTCTCACTGAGACACACACACACACACACTCTCACTTAGACACACACATACACACTCTCACTGAGAGACACACACTTTCTCACTGAGACACACACACAGACGCACACTCTCTCTCACTGAGACACACTCACCCACTCTCTCAATGAGACACACACATACACACACTCACTCTACTGACACACACACACACTCACACTGAGACACACACACACACTCTCTCACTGAGACACACACACACAGTCTCACTGAGACACACACACACAGTCTCACTGAGACACACACACACACACAGTCTCACTGAGACACACACACACACACTGTCTCACTGAGACACACACACACACACACTCTCACTGAGACACACACATACACACTCTCACTGAGAGACACACATACACACTCTCACTGAGAGACACACACTTTCTCACTGAGACACACTCACACACACGCACAGACACACTCACACACACTCTCTCTCACTGAGACACACACACAGACGCACACTCTCTCTCACTGAGAAACACTCACCCACTCTCTCAATGAGACACACACATACACACACTCACTCTACTGACACACACACACTCACTCTACTGACACACACACACTCACTCTACTGACACACACACACACTCACTCTCTCTCTCACTGAGACACACGTGCACACACTCTCTCACTGAGACACACGCGCACACACACTCTCACTGAGACACACGTGCACACACTCTCTCACTGAGACACACGCGCACACACTCTCTCACTGAGACACACGCGCACACACTCTCTCACTGAGACACACGCGCACACACTCTCTCACTGAGACACACGCGCACACACTCTCTCACTGAGACACACGCACACACACACACAATCTCTCACTGAGACACACGCACACACACACACAATCTCTCACTGAGACACACGCACACACACACACAATCTCTCACTGAGACACACGCACACACACACACAATCTCTCACTGAGACACACGCACACACAATCTCTCACTGAGACACACGCACACACACACACAATCTCTCACTGAGACACACGCACACACACTCTCACTGAGACACACACACACACTCTCACTGAGACACACACACACACACACTCTCACTTAGACACACACATACACACTCTCACTGAGAGACACACACAGACGCACACTCTCTCTCACTGAGACACACTCACCCACTCTCTCAATGAGACACACACATACACACACTCACTCTACTGACACACACACACTCACTCTACTGACACACACACACACACTCACACTGAGACACACGCGCACACACTCTCTCACTGAGACACACGCGCACACACTCTCTCACTGAGACACACGCACACACACTCTCTCACTGAGACACACGCACACACACACAATCTCTCACTGAGACACACGCACACACACACACAATCTCTCACTGAGACACGCACACACACACAATCTCTCACTGAGACACACGCACACACAATCTCTCACTGAGACACACACACACACACACACACACACTCTCACTGAGACACACGCACACACACACACAATCTCTCACTGAGACACACGCACACACACACACACACAATCTCTCACTGAGACACACGCACACACACACACACACAATCTCTCACTGAGACACACGCACACACACACACAATCTCTCACTGAGACACACGCACACACACACACACTCTCTCACTGAGACACACGCACACACACACACACTCTCTCACTGAGACACACGCACACACACACTCTCACTGAGACACACGCACACATACACACACAATCTCTCACTGAGACACACACATACACACACACAATCTCTCACTGAGACACACACACACACACAATCTCTCACTGAGACACACACATACACACACACAGACACACACACACACACACTCTCACTGAGACACACACAGACACACACACACGCTCTCTCTCACTGAGACACACACACAATCTCTCACTGAGACACACACATACACACACAGACACACACACACTCTCACTGAGACACACACAGACACACACTCTCTCTCACTGAGACACACACACTCTCTCTCTCACTGAGACAAACACTCACTCTCACTGAGACACACACACATACACTCTCAGTGACACACACAGACACACACTCTCACTCTCAGTGACACACAGACACATACACACTGAGACACAGACACACTCACTCATACACTCTCACACTCTCAGTAACACACACAGATACACACACACACAGGCACACTCACACACTCTCAGTGACACGCACACATAGAAACACTCACAGTGACACACACTCACATTCACACACTCACACACACTCAGTGACACACACAGGCACACACACACAGGCACACTCACACACTCAGTGACACACACACACACACTCACAGTGACACACACACACTCTCAGTAACACTCACACACACATACACGCAGGCACACTCACACACACACACACACACACGCATACTCACCGTCACTGACACACAGTCACACACACACTCACTCACACTCAGTGACACACACTCACACGCTCTCTGACAAGACACACACTCACTGACGCACAGACACACTGACACGCGCACACGCTCACTAACACACACTCACTCCCAACAGTGAGCGTGAGGGCGAAGAACGAATTGGTAAACAGATTACGAATAGATGCAGAGGCGATCGGGTGGTGGTAAGGTTTCATTTTCCCCACACTGACTGGGACACGCGTAGTGTCAGAAGTCTGGATGGGGCAGAGTTTGGAAGGAGCATCCTGGAGAGGTTTTCTAGAGCAGGACGTCATTAGTCTGACTCGGGGGAAGGGGCCATGTTGGATCTGGTATTGGGGAACGATCCCGGGCCAGGTGGGAGAGGTTGTGGCTGGGGGATTTCTTTGGGAAGAGCGACCATAATTCCGTAAGTTTTTTTTTCGGAGACTCGGAGACAAGGACGAGAGCGGTCCTCAGGGAAGCGTGCTGAACTGGGTCAAGGTCAGCGATATCGAAATCCGGGAGGAGCTGGGACATGCAGATTGGACGCAGCTCTTTGAAGGGATTTGAGATGGCCGGGGGGTGGGGGGCTTTTGAAGATAGTGCAGGATAGTCGTGTCCCTTTGAAAGCAAAGGGGGAGGAGAGGCAGGATTTGTCAACCGTGGGTGACAGGAGAAATCGTGCGACGAGCCAAGAGGAAAAGGGAAGCGAGCATCAGGGCCGGGCTGCTAAGAAATGAACGGGGCCTTGAGGAATGTGGGGAGAGTAGGACTAATCTTGAACGAGGAATCAAGCGGGCTAAAAGGGGTCACGAAATAACTATTGTGAGCAGAATTCAGGAGAATCCCAAAGCCTTTTGTTCATATATAAGAAGCAAGAGGGTAACTAGAGAAAGGATTGGTCCACTAAAGGCTGTTTCTCGAACCAGAGAGACTGGGTGAGATTCTCAATGATGACTTTGCATCAGTGTTCACTGAGGAGAGGGACGTAGAGATGTACAGCAGGGAAACAGACCCTTCGGTCCAACCCTGTCCGTGCTATCCCAGATATCCCAACCCAATCTAGTCCCACCTGCCAGCACCCGGCCCCTGTCCCTCCAAACCCTTCCTATTCATATACCCATCCAAATGCCTCTTAAATGTTGTAATTGTACCAGCCTCCACCACATCCTCTGGCAGCTCATTCCATACACGTACCACCCTCTGGGTGAAAAAGGTGCCCCTCAGGTCTCTTTTATATCTTTCCCCTCTCACCCTAAACCTATGCCCCTCTAGTTCTGGACTCCCCCCACCCCAGGGGAACAGACCTTGTCTATTTACCCTTTCCATGCCCCCTTATGATTTTATAAACCTTTAGTTCTGGACTCCCCCACCCCAGGGGGAACAGACCTTGTCTATTTATCCTATCCATGCCCCCCTCATGATTTTATAAACCTCTATAAGGTCACCCCTCAGCCTCCGACGCTCCAGGGAAAACAGCCCCAGCCTGTTCAGCCTCTCCCTGTAGCTCAGACCCTCCAACCCTGGCAACATCCTTGTAAATCTTTTCTGAACCCTTTCAAGTTTCCCAACATCTTTCCGATAGGAAGGAGACCAGAATTGCCCACAGTATTCCAACAGTGGCCCTAACCAATGTCCTGTACAGCCACAACCTGCCCTCCCAATGCCTGTACTCAATACTCTGACCAATAAAGGAAAGCATACCAAATGCTGCCTTCACTATCCTATCCACCTGCAACTCCACTTTCAAGGAGCTATGAACCTGCACTCCAAGGTCTCTTTGTTCAGCAACACTCCCCAGGACCTTACCATTAAGTGTATAAGTCCTGCTAAAATTTGCTTTCCCAAAATGCAGCACCTCGCATTGATCTGAATTAAACTCCATCTGCCACTTCTCAGCCCATTGGCCCATCTGGTCCAGATCCCTGATGAATGTTGAGATGAGAGACAGAAGTTTGTTTACTCTGGATCATAAGTCGGGAAGATGTGTTGGGTAGGCTAGAGGTGGATTAAGGTGGATAAATCCCCAGGACCAGATGGGATCTATCCCAGGTTGCTGAGGGAAGCGAGAGAGAGGAAATAGCTGGGGCCCTGACAGATATCTTTGTGTCATCCTTAAACACAGGTGAGATGCCAGAGGACTGGAGGGTTACCCCCCCTGTACTAGAAGGGTAGTGGGGATATTCGGGTAGCTCCAGACCAGTGAGCCTGGACGTCGGGGAAGTTGCTGGAGAAGGTCCTGAGGGATAAAATCTATTTATATTTGGAAAAAGAGGGGCTTGTCAGTGATAGGCAACATGGTTTTGAGCGGGGGGAGATCGTGCCTTACCAACTTAGTAGAGGTAGATGAGGGAAGGGATGTTAATGTCACATACGTGGACTTTAGTAAAGCGTTTGATAAGGTTCCCCAGGGTAAGCTAATGGAGAAAGTGAAGGTGTGCAGGGTGTTCTAGCTGGGTGGATAAAGATCGGGTTGAGCAGCAGGAGACAGAGAGTAGCAGTTGAAGGGAGTTTCGCGAAATGGAGAGAGGTGCCCAGTGCTGTTCCACAGGGGGGCCACTGTTGTTGGTGATATACATAAATGATCTGGAAGAGCGCACTGTTGGTACGTTCAGCAGGTTTGCAGATGGCACGAAGATCGGCGGAGCGGCCGAAAGCATAAGGGGACTGCCGGAGAATACAGGAGGATAGAGTTCGACTGGGGTGTTGGCAGATGGAGTTCGACCCAGGCAAATGTGAGGGTGATGCATTTCGGCCTGACTAATTCCAGAGCGAATTATTTAATCAATGGAAGAGCCGGGGGGGGGAAAAGTTGATGGGGCAGGGAGAGATCGGGGAGTGCAGGTCCATTGTACCCTGAAGGTGGCTGGATCGAGTGGTCAAGAAAGCACATATTCATGGGACAGGGTGTTAAGTACTAGAGCTGGCAGGTCAGGTTAAAATTAGACAAGGTGTTGGTTCGGCCCGCACTGAGACGACCCTGTTACACTCCTGGTGGCCACGTTTCCCCAAAAGGGCGTGGACGCTTTGGAGAGGGGGGAAGGGAAGGTTGACCAGGATGTCGCCAGGTATGGGAGGTGCGAGCGATGAGGAGAAGTTGAGGAGGCGAGGATGGTTTTCATTAGAATAAAGGAGATTGAGGGAGGGACGTGACTCAGGGCGACCAAAACCTTGGAGGGGATAGACAGGGTGAGGGATTCAATCACCAGAGGTCACGGCGAGAGGCGGAAGGTTTAAGGGGGGGGGGGTACACGCGGCAAGTACCTCACACAGAGGGCGGTGGGCGTCTGGAACGCGTTGCCAGCAGAGGTGGGAGAGGAAGGCGCGGTCGATTCATTTAAGATGTGTCGGGGTAGGTGGGGAGCAGAGGGAGACAGGTTTAGACAGCGGGTTAGGATCGGCTCAGGCTTGGAGGGCCGAAGGGCCAGTCACACACACTCAGTGACACACACACACACCCACACACACACACAGTATATGATTCTTATTCATGCGTTCACAGACAATTACTCAGACACTGTCGCAGTGCAAGCCATGGACAGTGTAGAGGGAGCTTTACTCTGTATCTAACCCCGTGCTGTCCCTGTCCCTGGGATGGGGGGACAGTGTAGAGGGAGCTTTACTCTGTATCTAACCCCGTGCTGTCCCTGTCCCTGGGATGGGGGGACAGTGTAGAGGAAGCTTTACTCTGTATCTAACCCCGTGCTGTCCCTGTCCCTGGGATGGGGGGACAGTGTAGAGGGAGCTTTACACTGTATCTAACCCCGTGCTGTCCCTGTTCCTGGGGGTATTTGAGGGGGGGGGGGACAGTGTAGAGGAAGCTTTACTCTGTATCTAACCCTGTGCTGTCCCTGTCCCTGGGAGTGTTTGATGGGGGGACAGTGTAGAGGGAGCTTTACTCTGTCCCCCCCATCCCAGGGACAGCGACAGCACAGGGTTAGATACAGAGTAAAGCTCCATCTACACTGTCCCCCCCCATTCCAGGGACAGGGACAGCACAGGGTTAGATACAGTGTAGAGGGAGCTTTACTCTGTATCTAACCCCGTGCTGTCCCTGTCCCTGGGAGTGTTTGATGGGGGGACAGTGTAGAGGGAGCTTTACTCTGTATCTAACCCCGTGCTGTCCCTGTCCCTGGGAGTGTTTGCTGGGGGGGACAGTGTCGAGGGAGCTTTACTCTGTATCTAACCCTGTGCTGTCCCTGTACCTGGGAGTATTTGATGGGGGGACAGTGTAGAGGGAGCTTTACTCTGTATCTAACCCCGTGCTGTCCCTGTCCTGGGATGGGGGGACAGTGTAGAGGGAGCTTTCCTCTGTATCTAACCCCGTGCTGTCCCTGTCCTGGGATGGGGGGACAGTGTAGAGGGAGCGTTACTCTGTATCTAACCCCGTGCTTTCCCTGTCCCTGGGATGGGGGAAACAGTGTAGAGGGAGCTTTACTCTGTATCGAACCCCGTGCTGTCCCTGTCCCAAGGAGTGTTTGATGGGGGGACAGTGTAGAGGGAGCTTTACTCTGTATCTAACCCCGTGCTGTCCCTGTCCCTGGGAGTATTTGATGGGGGGGGACAGTGTAGAGGGAGCTTTACTCTGTACCTAACCCCGTGCTTTCCCTGTCCCTGGAATGGGGGGACAGTGTAGAGGGAGCTTTACTCTGTATCGAACCCTGTGCTGTCCCTGTCCCAAGGAGTGTTTGATGGGGGGACAGTGTAGAGGGAGCTTTACTCTGTATCTAACCCTGTGCTGTCCCTGTCCCTGGGATGGGGGGGACAGTGTAGAGGGAGCTTTACTCTGTATCTAACCCTGTGCTGCCCCTGTACCTGGGAGTATTTGATGCGGGGACAGTGTAGAGGGAGCTTTACTCTGTATCTAACCCCGTGCTGTCCCTGTCCTGGGAGTGTTTGATGGGGGGACAGTGTAGAGGGAGCTTTACTCTGTATCTAACCCTGTGCTGTCCCTGTACCTGGGAGTATTTGATGGGGGGACAGTGTAGAGGGAGCTTTACTCTGTATCTAACACCGTGCTGTCCCTGTACCTGGGAGTGTTTGATGGGGGGACAGTGTAGAGGGAGCTTTACTCTGTATCTAACCCCGTGCTGTCCCTGTCCCTGGGAGTGTTTGATGGTGGGACAGTGTAGAGGGAGCTTTACTCTGTATCTAACCCCGTGCTGTCCCTGTCCTGGGGGTGTTTGATGGGGGGAACAGTGTAGGGAGAGCTTTACTCTGTATCTAACCCTGTGCTGTCCCTGTACCTGGGAGTATTTGATGCGGGGACAGTGTAGAGTGAGCTTTACTCTGTATCTAACCCCGTGCTGTCCCTGTCCCTGGGATGGGGGGACAGTGTAGAGGGAGCTTTACTCTGTATCTAACCCCGTGCTGTCCCTGGGAGTGTTTGATGGGGGGGACAGTGTAGAGGGAGCTTTACTCTGTATCTAACCCCGTGCTGTCCCTGTCCTGGGATGGGGGGGACAGTGTAGAGGGAGCTTTACTCTGTATCTAACCCCGTGCTGTCCCTGTCCCTGGGATGGGGGGGGACAGTGTAGAGGGAGCTTTACTCTGTATCTAACCCCGTGCTGTCCCTGTCCCTGGGATGGGGGGACAGTGTAGAGGGAGCTTTACTCTGTATCTAACCCCGTGCTGTCCCTGTCCCTGGAATGGGGGGACAGTGTAGAGGGAGCTTTACTCTGTATCTAACCCCGTGCTGTCCCTGGGAGTGTTTGATGGAGGGACAGTGTAGAGGGAGCTTTACTCCGTATCTAACCCCGTGCTGTCCCTGTCCCTGGGAGTGTTTGATGGGGGTCAGTGTAGAGGGAGCTTTACTCTGTATCTAACCCCGTGCTGTCCCTGTCCCTGGGAGTATTTGATGGGGGGGGACAGTGTAGAGGGAGCTTTACTCTGTATCTAACCCCGTGCTTTCCCTGTCCCTGGAATGGGGGGACAGTGTAGAGGAAGCTTTACTCTGTATCGAACCCTGTGCTGTCCCTGTCCCTGGGATGGGGGGGACAGTGTAGAGGGAGCTTTACTCTGTATCTAACCCTGTGCTGTCCCTGTCCCTGGGATGGGGGGACAGTGTAGAGGGAGCTTTACTCTGTATCTAACCACGTGCTGTCCCTGTCCCTGGGAGTGTTTGCTGGGGGGGAACAGTGTAGAGGGAGCTTTACTCTGTATCTAACCCCGTGCTGTCCCTGTCCCTGGGAGTGTTTGCTGGGGGGGACAGTGTAGAGAGAGCTTTACTCCGTATCTAACCCCATGCTGTCCCTGTCCCTGGGATGGGGGGGGACAGTGTAGAGGGAGCTTTACTCTGTATCTAACCCCATGCTGTCCCTGTCCCTGGGAGTGTTTGATGGGGGGACAGTGTAGAGGGAGCTTTACTCTGTATCTAACCCCGTGCTGTCCCTGTCCCTGGAATGGGGGGACAGTGTAGAGGGAGCTTTACTCTGTATCTAACCCCGTGCTGTCCCTGTCCCTGGGAGTGTTTGATGGGGGGGACAGTGTAGAGGGAGCTTTACTCTGTATCTAACCCCGTGCTGTCCCTGTCCCTAGGATGGGGGGACAGTGTAGAGGGAGCTTTACTCTGTATCTAACCCCGTGCTGTCCCTGTCCCTAGGATGGGGAGACAGTGTAGAGGGAGCTTTACTCTGTAATTAACCACCCCAACCTCCCTCCCTGTGTTGTTGAGGTTTGTGCTGGTTCTCACTCTCTCGTCTTCCGTTGGTCAGCAGGGAATACCCACCGAATTACCCCCAGACCCTGTACCCGCTGGGTCTCTGGTAACCTCCCCTGCTTCATGTCGTTCAACATTGGACTGAATGTGACACCATCCACACACCCCTCCTTAGCTCAAACCCAACTCCCTCTACCAATCCCATAGTGCCCAGGGATGTGCAGGTTGGGGTGGGTTGGCCGTGGGGAAATTGTCCCGTAGTGCCCAGGGATGTGCAGGTTAGGGTGGATTGGCCGTGGGGAAATTGTCCCGTAGTGCCCAGGGATGTACAGGTTAGGGTGGATTAGCCGTGGGAAAATGTCCCGTAGTGCCCAGGGATGTACAGGTTTGGGTGGGTTGGCCGTGGGGAAATTGTCCCGTAGTGCCCAGGGATGTGCAGGTTAGGGTGGGTTGGCCGTGGGGAAATTGTTCCGTAGTGCCCAGGGATGTGCAGGTTAGGGTGGGTTGGCCGTGGGGAAATTGTCCCGTAGTGCCCAGGGATGTGCAGGTTAGGGTGGGTTGGCCGTGGGGAAATTGTCCCGTAGTGCCCAGGGATGTGCAGGTTAGGGTGGATTGGCCGTGGGGAAATTGTCCCGTAGTGCCCTGGGATGTGCAGGTTAGGGTGGATTGGCCGTGGGGAAATTGTCCCGTAGTGCCCAGGGATGTGCAGGTTAGGGTGGGTTGGCCGTGGGGAAATTGTCCCGTAGTGTCCAGGGATGTGCAGGTTAGGGTGGATTGGCCGTGGGGAAATTGTCCCGTAGTGCCCAGGGATGTACAGGTTTGGGTGGGTTGGCCGTGGGGAAATTGTCCCGTAGTGCCCAGGGATGTGCAGGTTAGGGTGGATTGGCCGTGGGGAAATTGTCCCGTAGTGCCCAGGGATGTACAGGTTTGGGTGGGTTGGCCGTGGGGAAATTGTCCCGTAGTGCCCAGGGACGTGTGGGTTAGGGTGGATGAGTCAGGGGTAAGTTTTGGATTCATAGGGGAATGGGTTTGGATGGGATTCTCTGCGGAGGGTCGGTGTGGACTTGTTGGGCCGAAGGGCCTGTTTCCACATCAGAGCTGTCCGGAATACTGGGAGGCTGTGCTCAGGCCACGCCTGGAAGATGATGGGCCCCGTATCCAAGCAGAGATACTCCAGAACAGAATCCAGGGGGCGGGGAGATTTACAGAGAATGATCCCGGGGAGTGGTCATGTGAGGAGCGTTTGGGGTCTCTGGGTAAGTACTCCCGGGACGAGGCAGTATCGGGATCCAAATTTGGCGGGGCGAGAGAGAGTGGGGGGGGGGGGGTACATTGGGAAACGAACCTGAGAGGAGGGGCAGGTAGCTTGACGGGGAGAGTGATCCCCTCCCAGGGAGTTTGGGTGTGGGGTGTGGGGTGTGGTGGTACCTGCGTCTCCCAGAGATAGACGGGTTCCCGATTAGGAGGGGGAACAGTGTCCGAGAGACATACGTCAGAGAGAGAGAGAGACATACGCAAGGGAAACAGACCCTTCGGCCCGTCTCTCTCCGTGCTGACCCAGGTATCCCTAACCTAATCTAGTCCCCATTTGCCAGCACTTGGCCCCGGTCCCTCTAACACCTTCCTGTTCACATCCCCATCCAGGATGTTGTCACTGTCCTAGCCTCCACCACTTCCTCAGGCAGCTCCTCCCACACACGCACCACTCTCTGGGGGAAAATGTTTCCCCTTTAGGTCTCCATCCGCTCTCCCCTTAAACCTACACTCCTCTAGTTCTGGTCTCCCCCACCCCAGGGGGAACAGACCTTGTCTATTTACCCTATCCATGCCCCTCATGATTTTATAAACCTCTATAAGGTCACCCCTCAGCCTCCGACGCTCCAGGGAAAACAGCCCCAGCCTGTTCAGCCTCTCCCTGTAGCTCAAACCCTCCAACATCCTTGTAAATCTTTTCTGAACCCTTTCACGTTCCTGGCACAGGGAGACCGGAATCGAACGCAGTATTCCCAAAGTAGCCCTGACCGATACAGCCACAACGTGACCCTCCCAACCCCTACACTCAACACACTGACCGATACAGCCACAACGTGACCCTCCCAACTCCTACACTCAACGCACTGACCGATACAGCCACAACGTGACCCTCCCAACCCCTACACTCAACACACTGACCGATACAGCCACAACGTGACCCTCCCAACTCCTACACTCAACACACTGACCGATACAGCCACAACGTGACCCTCCCAACTCCTACACTCAACGCACTGACCGATACAGCCACAACGTGACCCTCCCAACTCCTACACTCAACACACTGACCGATACAGACACAACGTGACCCTCCCGACTCCTACACTCAACACACTGACCAATACAGCCACAACGTGACCCTCCCAACTCCTACACTCAACGCACTGACCAATACAGCCACAACGTGACCCTCCCAACTCCTACACTCAACACACTGACCAATACAGCCACAACGTGACCCTCCCAACTCCTACACTCAACACACTGACCAATACAGCCACAACGTGACCCTCCCAACTCCTACACTCAACACACTGACCAATACAGCCACAACGTGACCCTCCCAACTCCTACACCCAACGTACTGACCAATACAGCCACAACGTGACCCTCCCGACCCCTACACTCAACACACTGACCAATACAGCCACAACGTGACCCTCCCAACTCCTACACTCAACACACTGACCAATACAGCCACAACGTGTCCCTCCCAACCCCTACACTCAACACACTGACCGATACAGCCACAACGTGACCCTCCCAACTCCTACACTCAACACACTGACCAATACAGCCACAACGTGACCTCCCAACCCCTACACTCAACGCACTGACCAATACAGCCACAACGTGACCCTCCCGACTCCTACACTCAACGCACTGACCAATACAGCCACAACGTGACCCTCCCGACTCCTACACTCAACACACTGACCAATACAGCCACAACGTGATCCTCCCAACTCCTACACTCAACACACTGACCGATACAGACACAACGTGACCCTCCCAACCCCTACACTCAACGCACTGACCAATACAGCCACAACGTGACCCTCCCAACTCCTACACTCAACACACTGACCGATACAGACACAACGTGACCCTCCCAACCCCTACACTCAACGCACTGACCAATACAGCCACAACGTGACCCTCCCAACTCCTACACTCAACACACTGACCAATACAGCCACAACGTGACCTCCCAACCCCTACACTCAACGCACTGACCAATACAGTCACAACGTGACCCTCCCGACTCCTACACTCAACGCACTGACCAATACAGCCACAACGTGACCCTCCCGACTCCTACACTCAACACACTGACCAATACAGCCACAACGTGATCCTCCCAACTCCTACACTCAACACACTGACC